>NC_135535.1:192028508-192226008 GCF_045843805.1 Urocitellus parryii | reverse complement strand
AATATTTCCTTGAAAATTGTGTGCAGAGGCATGGTCACACAGAGGCAAACAGATATCCTCTGTTGCATTTGCTGTGGTTTGTATATGGCTTAAGTGCTCTTCCAGGGTTCATGTGTTGAAATTTAATCTCCGTTGTTAGGGATAAAGAAGGTGAAACTTCATCTGACTATGGTATTTAGAAGTAAAACCTTTGAGAGGTGACTAGGATTAATAAGGGCATCAGGATAGAGCCACCATTATTGAAAACTTGTGGCTTTATCAGATGAAAGAGACCAGAGAATGTGCATAAGCTCTCTCTCTCTCTCTCTCTCTCTCTCTCTCTCTCTCTCACACACACACACACACACACACACACACACTCACTCACTCACACTCTCAGTCTGTCTTGCCATGTGACCCATGCCTTCTGGGACTGTTTAACCTTGAACCTCCAGAACTGTGTGACAAAATAAACCTTTTTATTGAAACTCCCATGGTCTGTGCTATTTGCTATAGAAAACAGATGGATCCAGTATTGTAGTTCCTGGTTTTGTTTTATCTTATACTCAGTTCTAAGGTCCCTGAGTTGGGACTGTATACCTGAGTCACAAGCGATCAGAATTAGATTCAGACTTCAGATGCTACATAGTCCAACTCTCTCCTGTTGCCTGAATTTGTGCCATCACCCCACATGGGGCAGCATTGAGGGGACACCTCTGATGACGCAAGGCTCACTGCTTCCATGACTGGATAGCTCTACGCTGTAATAGTTAAGTCCCTATTTACACATCTGCTAAAGCCTACTTTACTAGGCAGTGGGAACACAGCAGTGAACAAGAGACATGCAATCCCCAATTCCATGGACCTCAGAATTGAGTGTTAGATAAAACGAAACCAATAACTACAAGGCTGCATTCTTCCTCATGCTGTTATATTCCACTCACTGTTTAAGCACGCACTGTGGATCTAAGTGTCTCCCACAGGACACCTCCATCTGGCATTCGAAAACAGTGATCATGTTTCCTTTTAAAAATTAAAAATGTTCATCTTTTTTTTCTCCCTTCTAATGTGAATTAGGTAAACCTCATCAGTTAGGGTGTACCACTAGGCCCTTCAGTGTCTGCACCGCCTGGATAGTTTAGATTATAAAATCAAGCAAGCCTACATTTTGTTTTTTCTGAAGGTGAAAAAATAAACAGGGGAGGTTACTTCTTGCAGACAGGTTACTTCATACATACCCTAGTTTGATTAGAAAAATTGGCTCCCTCATTTCACCTCTTCTCAACCACTGAGACATTTATTATAAGTACTTTTCATATCTTCAAACTTTCCAATAAGAAACGCAAAGCCTAACAAAGAAAGCTAAACAAATTAAATGGAACGTATTTCTTTTTCACATGCAAAATGGATTTTGGTTTTTGCCTTAAGGAGGTCTTATGTTTCATTATTATTAAAAATGTCAGGAATATTTTGCCTGCTGGGAGCACAGATTTTTCTCCTAGTTTTCAATCTTACTCAAAACGCCTTACTGCATATTTTATGAGTTAGAGCAACTCTTAGTTGTTACTTTTTAAAATTACAAACTCCAAAGCTGATGTTGGCATTCTGCTACATGGTCTTTACATATGCAGGCTTGTTGAGTGTTTACAGAAGAAAATGTAATAAGAGAAACATTTGTGGGATGAAGACATACTTGTGTGATCCTTGGAAACAGAAATAGAGGTTTATTGACGAGTAAGTTGAGCTGCTCCACACATTAATTTCATCTTGGCTGGTGTAGACTATGGGCTACTTTATCATTCCCTTGTTCCTCTCCCCTTGCCAATTTTGGGAAATCTACAAATAGAGTACAGCATTGAAATCTGAGCTGTGTGCCTCCAAGACTTGTTTTCTCCTTTGCCTTGCCCACCTGCCCTATGCATTTCTTGAACTTGTGTGGTAAGTCTGCATTGTGAACCATTCCCTTTGTGGTTATAAAGGAGTGAGGGCATTCACTGGAAAATGGAAAAAAAAAACAGTTATGAGAAGTAGTTGAGTTGGGGAATACTGGAATTTTAGGCTTTTTTTTTTAATTAAAAAAATGAAGCATATAAGTTCTTTTATTTATTTACTTTTTTGTAGTGCTTGGGATCGAACCCAGGGCCTTGTGTGTGCAAGGCAGGCACTCTTCCAACTGAGCTATATCCCCAGCCCAGGCATGTGTTTTTTAAGAGTTGATTTTGTGTAATTCATTTCCAGAAAGATTGGGGAGAGTAATCATGCAATTAAGGGGGCTGTAGCCTGGGAACTGCTTAGCACAGGGCCTGCTGCCTGGAAAGTGCTTAGTCAATGTTTTTTTTTTTTTTTTAATAAATGATCATTGTTATTATTGGGTAGTGGAAGGCACACTTCTCTTGTATGTGATTCATCATGAGCCTCTCAAAGAAGCTTGGGAAACACCTTTTGAAAGAGGCCTTTATTTCATCAGGAAACTTGTAAGAAAGAACACCTGCGTGGCCTGGCTCTAGGATCTAAGAGCCCTAGCAATGTCCAGGAACCAACCGTGGTGTCTGGCGGTGAGCTGGTGACATTGCACAGTGGAAAAAAGGGTGAGTTTGATGGGGATTGACCACCTTTCGCTGTCTGCACTAAGACAGCTCTGCTCGAAAGTGAACTTGGAATAGATGGAACCAATATGCCTCATCGCTTCTCCAAATCAATTTGGCTTTTGATCTTCCCCAAACAGATGTCCTTAGGGAAACAGATGCATATCTGTGGGGATTAGGGTGGTGGATCTCCAGGGACAGGAGCAGTGAGAGGCACAACTTAGTCCTGAGGATATCTGCATCTTCTTTCCCTTACATCTGGGGACCACATTCTAGTGCCGTGCTCAACCTGAGAAAGGGATTCATTTCCTCACCTGCCCCTTCCCACAAGGCACTACTGCTCACCCCTATGCTGCTCTTTCTAGAGAACCTAAAATAAAGAAATTCTCTCTTTGATACCCATTCCCCTCTCTTTCCCTCACCCTCTTCCTTCCCCCTTGTGTATTTCCTCAGTCTAAAGCCTGATGTCATGCTGCCCAGGACCTCTCATTTGGGGGAGCAACTGGGTCCAGGACACAACTCAGCTAGTGTATGTTTTATGCCCTCATCCAAGACAATGTCACCCCAAATTCTAGAATTGAAGGTATTTTATTTACTATAAAGGCATAAAAAACCCACTAGACTTAAAAGCAAGTATTGAATAAGCATTTGTTATGTGCCCGAGAGGTTCTGGGTATTCTGTATGTGATCTTCTTGTTAAATCCTCATATAAACCCTGACATTTTGACTTGGAGGCTTTCTTTCTTTAATATTCCACCTCATTCTTGGAATGATTGACATAAAGATTATTTCTACTCATGATAGTTGGGCTATAAGTTTAGTTTTCAGCCTTTTTCTAGCCAGAGTCTTGAGGCACTAAGCAGCTTTGTCAGTCTAGAATATGGAACTCGTGTGATATTTGCTGTCTACTCTAATTATTTTCTGAGATGTCTGTGGTCTGTTAAAATGCAATATGGTTGTTTGACCCATTGCATTTCTATCCAAAACAGCCAAAGGATGAGCCAGAGTCAATGAGAAGCAAATGCCTTAAGATATCCCTTTGTCTGTAGGCATGGAGGCAAAGCTGGATACAAGTGAGAAATCAAAACAACCAGGATAGTAGAATATGAGAGCAGAAGGTTGGGTTCAGCAGGAGTCCAAGTGTCAAAGTTGGTTCCAATGGCCTCCTTAGCAGCAGCTCTGTCCACAGAGAATGGTACTCAAAGAGCAGGCGAACACTTACCAGCTGCTGAAGATACCTGTGCTCACACAGCTGGCAACACCGTCAACAGAATCATCTCCAGTGACAAATGCTTCACAAATGAGTGTCTCAGCCAGAGATCAAAGGTGCTCTTAAATCAAGAGCAGAGAAGAGTAATGAGCAAGTTCATTAGCACACTTTTATTTGTCAAAGCCAATCCTTTAATGCTAGTGAGATGATGTTCCTTAATGAAAGTCATAATTGTCTATTATTAAATGAAAATGTGTGGGTGTTCTCAAAGCTGTAGGCTAATCTTATATATTTTATCATTTCACATCAGGAGTCCACTGAGATTATATTTCTATAATTAACCCAAACATAAGATGGATGAAATACCTTTCACAGCAGAAGTCAGAGTATCAATTATTCATTGATTCATTCAATGTTTTCTCTTTCACAATTTGTCAGTTTACTGAATGTTTTTGTTAGATGTTAGATGTAGATGTTAGCAGCTGTTTCATCTCTAACTATAACCGTTTTGCAAACCTCAAGCCAGTGACCAACAGGGTAATCTGTTTTGAATCAAACTGATGAATGTAACCAGATTGTCCAATCCAAGAATATTAAAAAAAGTAAATATGATGGAGCTGACTGTATTATTCAGTCTCTTTATTAAGTGTTATTTTTTAGCACTCCAGGAAATCTACGTATCTAAGAACAGCTGGTGCTGTTTTCAATAGCAAAGGTTTCTGTCGCACTGCTGAGGATCTCTTTGGAAGCATAATCAATGCATTCACCATCCCCAGCATCGTTACTGTGATCTCCACTCTCTCTGGAGACATATTTCTTTTCAGGGGTAAAGAAGAGTAAATATCAGAAATGTTGATAAGCAGAGAGCATCATCCTGGAGACCTTGTCCCCTGGCCTCTCACCAGGCTTTCCCCTTGGGTATGGTGGCACATCGGCTTTGAGGAAACCATCTCAGCTGCCTTTATTCCCATTGGAGAAATATTGTTTAGGTGTAATGCTGGTGATTGAATTCTGGCTTACGTGCCAACAGAAACAAGGAACCAATGTCACTGGACAGTAAAGCTGTGCCCTGGATAACCTCAGCAGTCATCCCATACCCTCCTGCCCCCTCACTGCGTCCATCACCAAAGGGACCTCCATTGCTTTGCATATAAATTTAACATTACACTATTTCTGTGTGACAGAAATCCTAAGAAGATAGGATGTAGTTTGTGCCTGTCTATAAACTTTCCCACTGGACTACACAAAAGTGTGTGCAGTGTATTTCTATTTCTTTGTTTTTCCATTTTAGTGGCAAAATTTATATTCACCATCACAGAGAGAGAGAAGAATAACTTCTAGAACAAAGAAAAATATTGCCCTTTTTTTCCCCTTTTTCCTATCCTCCTGGCAAACATAAAACATAAGCAGGTTATAACACAACTGCCCTGCGTCCCCTGCCTTTATGACTTCTCAGAATTTACCCTTCTCAATATACGAAGATGAGAGCACCATCCCCTGATAGATACCGACCTGGCATGCTGAGCCATCGAGATGTTTGCTCTACCCTCTAATTTTCAGAAATGCCCATCATTCATTTTCATGGCTGCATCCTTCCAATGTCCTCACTGTTCTAACACCTGTCTACCAAGATCACATTTTCAAGGTATCATTGAAATTGCCTGGTGTTATCCAGAGGGGGCATTTGATTAGTGCGCAGTGCGGCATCTCACCTGCTGCCGCTCACTCTGAATTTCCTGGTTTTGCTTTCTGCCATGCTGACCCATTCTGAGACCTCATCGTGAGCTGAGAAGAATGGAGACAAGGTGGGCCAGACTTTGAAACTCTTCGTTTTAGTCAACTTTCCACGTTGTTCAGCCATCACCATAAATCAACTTTAGAACCTTTTCATCACCCCGATAAGATCACTAATGTGTTTTCCCACACCCCTTCCTAGGTGAGCTCTCATCTCCTTTCTGACCCTTTGGCTTTGCCTTTGCTGGATATTTCATAGAAATGGACTCCTGGTTATCTGGTGTGATGGGTTTCTTTCACTGCACATAACATTTTCAGGTTCTTTCATGTCAGAACCTGTATTTGTAATTTATTCCTTTGATTGTTGCATGGTGTTCCTGTGTGTGAATAGACCACATTTTGTTTATCTGGGCATTTGCACACAGGCCACCTTCCATGTTTAAAATATATAGTTTGGTAAATTTTGACCTAAGTATATGCCTGTTAAACTGTTTCCACGATCAAGACAACAAACTTCTCCATCATCTCTGTGGCTTCCTCAAGCCTATTTTATCCTTTGCTTATTCTCCCCACCATTCTGTATCCTGTGATAACCACTGATTTTTTTCTGTCATTATAGATTAATTTTCACTTTTTAAATTTTACATCAAATTCTGAACAGTTTTTTTTTCTGGGGGGGGGTGTTGAAATCTCTCTTGATCCTCTCACCATAATTAATTTGCAATCCATTCATGTTGTAGTGTATATCAGTAGCTCATTTTTGTTGTTGTTGTTGTTGTGGCTGAGTACTGTTGAATTGCTTGTTCATACCTCAGATTGTTTATCCATCCATCCAAAAATTATTTGGCTTGTTTCCAGTTTTTGCTTATCACAATGAATTTGCTTTGAGCATTCACATTTGTGCGAGCATGTACTTCTTTTCTCTTAAAAAAAAAAAAAAAGATTCTCAGAAATAGAATGCTTGGGTTCTATGGCACATGCAACTGCCAAGTCATTTCCCAAAGTGTTTGTCCCTTTCACCTTTACTAGCAGTGGAGGAGAGTTTACTTTCCTCCAAATCCTTGCTACCTCTTTAAGGTAAATCTTTTTGATTTTTGGCTATTCTAATATGTCTGAAGTGAGATGGCATTGTGGCATTTCCGAAATGACAATGTGTTGGGTATCTTTTCATGTGCATATTTGCCATCTTTTTAGTAATATGTCCAAAATTTTGCTCATTTTAAAATTTAGACTGGGATCCTAATTAGAAGAAGATATATTCCATGTTTCTATAAATACATCAAAATATGCTGTCATGCATAACTACAAGGAACAAATAAAAAAGACAAAAATTAGGTTGCTTTCTTTAAAAATTCTAGATATGAATCCTTTATCATATATATATATATATATACATATATATATATTTTTTTTTTTGCAAATATTTTCTTCCAGTTTGTGGCTTGTCATTATATAAATCAAAAGAAAGTTTGAAGAACTATATTAATATAAGTTGGAGGAGAAATATTAATATAAGAGAAAATATATTTCAGATTGCAAGATAGAGAATTCATTTCATAATGATAATAGGGTCAATTTATCAAGAGGACATAATGATTGTAAACATTTATGCAGCTAATAACAAAGATTCAAGCTACATGAAGCAAAGACTGTTAGAATTGTTAAGGATAAATAGGCAAACTCATAATGATAGTTGGGGATTTTAATACCCGTCTCTCAATTATTCTTAAAAAAAAAAAAAGTAGGCAGAGCCTCAGGAAGGATATAGAGACTTGAACGAGGCTATCATCCTACTTCATGAAACTGATAAACAATGAACAGCTCATGCAAGAAAGTAGAGCAGATTAAGTATTCTCTTCAAGTGTACACATAACGTTTGTAAAGATGAACTATATTCTGGCCTATAAAATTAGTGTCAATAAATTTCAAAGTATTTTAATTATACGTAGCACTTTTCTTGCTCCTACAACATTGGGCATGTATGAAGCATGACAGAATCATCATCAACCCTCAGATCCCCTATCTTCTATACACATGGTGTGTATAGGAGGTGCCCTGCTCATAGCCAAAGTACAGACAAGCAGCTGCAATATTCCCAGGGAACACAAACCATACTCAGCTTAAACCATCCTTAATAAATAATCACACCCAGGAACTTCCACTAAAAGTGCTGGTGCCTAAGCTAATAGAACCAGGCTTTTCAGAAGTTGAGGGGAGCCTGACCTGCCTCTTTCCTCTGTGGATACCAGCATATGAAAAAAATATTGAGAATGCCCAAGAGGATTTAGAAAATCACAGCATATTCTAGATGTTCATATTTTTGAAAATTGAGGCATTTCATAAAAATGGCTAATAAAAATAATATTGAATGGTATTCTGTAGGCCATGCAGTTCATAAGTGTATTTACCAAACATCTTCTTTGATTTATTTCAAGACGTATGTAACTAAATGAATCATCTCATTTTGATTTTGCATCATAAATGAATTTAAGCCCTTAGAAGTTCTCTTTTCCAACTGGATCATGCCTTCTGATTTCTTGAAGAAATTTCTGCTATCATCATGAGTAATCATTACCTTGGCTCAGCTCCAGGGATAAGATATAGCCCAGAAGGGAGTGCCCCAAATGACTTTCTTCCTCAACTAGATCCCACCTACCAGATGCCCAATAATGCCTTTGAATTATTAATCCATTGATGGGGCCAGAGCCCTCATGATCCATCATTTTCCCAAAACCCCATTTCTGATCTGCTTAGGGAACAAAACTTCAATACATGAATCGTTGAGGGATATTTCATGTCCAAATGATAATCTAGATATGTGAATGCTAATTTTTTGTCCCAGTATTTAACTAATATACTCATTATAATTCCCTCATATAACCCAATAGCAAGAATAATAAATAATAAATATGCAAAACCATAATATTTATTTTTCATGGGAAAACTGTATTATCTTACTTTTGCCATGATGAAATTGAGGCAAATGAGTTCTGGGTTGGGCCAGAGAACTTCACATTCCTACTATGATCATGAAGGATTGTGATCAAATTGTGATCTTTTTGTTGGCAACCTATGATATGCTATTAATGGAGGGAATGTAGAGGATAAAGAATATAGGCCTTCAACACCAGCCAACCTACATTTAAAGATCAGTTCTGACAATTACTAGGAAAGAGGCCTTGAGTCAGTCCTTGAATTTCCCTGTACTCCCACGTTCTCACTTTAAAACAGAAAATAAAAACTTCTGAATATGATTTTGTTTTTAAGATGTACATAGCTTATAATGCCAACTTGCAAGAATGTGTACACTTGATAAAGTGTAGTTTTCATAGTTAAATGTTGATTATCCAGGTGTATGTTAGTAACATACATGTAACATAATGTGAAGATTCTATTTGTAAGAAAAAAATATGGATATAATGTACATTTACAAATTAGCAAAAACATTTACAGACAAGTAGGCATCTCTCATTTGAAACATGGTACCACTCATCTGTAAATAGGCTGCTTAACAACATTAGCACACATAGGGTATATTACTCTTAAGGAAAAAATGTGTTAAGAGAAATCGTAGTATAATAGTTAGACCAAATTAGAATTTTAGACACTGAATATTGATACATTGTTGTATCATTTGAAGGAGAAGAGGAAAGTGAGGGAGAAATACTTGTTGGCAAAGTCAGATGGTCCGGAGGCCAACTCCACTGGTTGCTGGGCAAAGCCTAAACACAAAGCTGGGCAAGGTTTCCAGGATCCTGGCAGGTAAGGTGTGGCCATGGAACTGAGCTCTTGCTGGAATCTGAGGCAAGGAGTGTGCCTTAAGGTAATGTCTGACCTGCGAGTCCTTCAGTGTGCGCTCTGCATGTTTACACTTAAATGGCAGGTCTCAGTGACACTTGGGGCATGACAGAGTCACCAGAAGGAAGGGATGAGTCCCCAAGTTTCCTATCACAGAGAGGGGTTACCTACCAATCAAAAACATAGGCTTTGGGCAGTTACATAAATAAGAAGTACTTTTACTGACTTTTGACTATTGACATTTTTTTTGGGCGGGGGGTTGTTTACTTCAGCAGGTGGTCTGCACTAACTACCACAGCCTGCAGGCTTGGGTCAGTTGTTCTGCCTAGTAGAATGCACTGAAACAAAGACAGTTAGCCCTTTAACAGAGAGATGTGTTTTCCTCTATATCAGGGACAACTGTAACTAAATACAGTCCATTTTGTAATCTACTTTGACAATTTTGTTCTAATAAAATTGTGCATTTATCTATGACCTTCGACCCAGCATCATCCTTGAATTCATTGGAAAATATCTAACTAAGAATTTTTGAAAACTACTTATGTAGATGGCTGCATCACCAAGGACCCCTAGAGGGTCCTTGGTCCTTCTCAAACCCACGGATCCTTCAAGGCCTAGTTCATTTCCCCTCCTCCTGAAAGCCATTCCAAAGGTCTGGCACAGAGAGCTCTCTTTTTTCTATGAACCTCATGGTGCCAAGAAATGGACTTCCTATTGATCTCTACAGCATACACTACCCTTTTTAATAATTATCTTTCAAATACACATCATCTATCTGCTTCTTATCATTTATTCACTCATTTAATCTATATTTAAACACATATAGAGATTTTGCAGGCACCAAGTCTATAGTCAAAGACAATGTGGTTCCTTGCATTTATGCGGAATGGATCTGTGATCAAGCAATAGTCTAAAATTTAATTAATATCATGATAATGGTATGTAAGAAGGGCTTTGGGAGCATAGAGAAAAAGTGGAGGAGCATTGATGGAGAAAATAAAATCCAAGGTGGATCACAATCAGACTTGTGCTCACTTTTAGTTCTTGCACCTGCCAGGTCCTGTGCTGAGCACCTTGTGATCATTGCCTCATTTAATCCTTATAACTATGCATTATGGTTTGGATCTGGAATGGCCTCGAAAGCCTCATGAGTTGAAGGCTTGGTTCCTATTGCAACAGTGTTCAGAGGCAGGGCTCTTGGGGAATGACTGCATCCTAAAGGGTCTGACCTCATCAACAGATTAGTCCGTTGATGGATTAATCATCTGATGGCATGATTTGGAGGTGGTGGAAACTATACGAGGTGGGGCTTATTTAGAAGAGGATGTAGGTCCCTGGAGTCCTGCCCTGGAGGCCTGTCTTGTCCCTGCTCCTTCCTCTGTCCCTCTCCTTGCTTCCTGGCTGCCAACCTGAGCAGCTCTGCCCCACCAAGCCCTCTTTGCCATGATGCTCTGCCTTTCCATAGGCCTATGGCAATGAAGCCCGCTGACCATGGACTGAAACCTCTGAAACCCTGAGACAAAATGAATCTTTCCTGGTTTAAGTTGTTTTTATCAGGTATTTTGTCCCAGTGATGAAAATCTGGCTAACACACTATGTTGTGGGGGTGTTGAACTCTTTTTTTCAGATAAGGAGTCAGACAAACAGAAAATTAGCTCAGTTTACCTGAGACCACCTACCTAGCGGGTGAGTGTCTGGGCCACTCTGAGTTCTCAAGGCTTCTGACCTCTGTCAAGGCCTCCTCTGGAAGGTGGAGTTATTACTCCACTGAATGTAAAGAAGGAGTTAAAGGCAACAGGAACTCTTGTGCACAATTTAGAGGGACAAAAATGTGTGCCATGTTGAGGAAACAGAGTCTCGGGGGCTGATGAGAGAACAGGATGAGGGTAGGAGGGTGCTGAGAGAGAGGAGCCTGGAGACGATTTTCAACATCCTTAATATGACTGTCAGGAGCAGGTTTGAGCCTGTGAGGCAGTGGGAGGCCACTGGAGTGCTGTACCGGGGAGTGATGTGTAACGATGTGCCGTGATTATTAAGTGTTTACCAGGTGCCAGCACCTTCTGCATAGACTACTTGCCTACGATGCTCTGGCCATAGGAGAGGATGCTGTTACCCATGGGTTAGGAAAGAGAAAACACAATCACAGAGAAGTTCCTCAGCTTGACCCAAGTCACCCTGTAACAAGTGATGGAGGCAGGATTTGAACCCTGAGAGTCTACCTGGAAAATTGGGAATGGAATCACCTTTTGACCCAGTTGTCCCTCTCCTTGATCTATACCCAAAGGACTTAAAAACAACATACTTCAGGGACACAGCCACATCGATGTTTATAGCAGCACAATTCACGAGAGCTAAACTGTGGAACCAACCTAGATGCCCTTCAATAGATGGATGGATTAAAAACAAATGTGGCATGCATACACAATGGAATATTACTCAGCAATAAAAGAATAAAATCATGGCATTTACAGGTAAATGGATGGAGTTAGAGAAGATAATGCTAAGTGAAGTTAGCCATCCCCCAAAAAACAAATGCCAAATGTTTTCTTTGATATAAGGAGGCTGACTCATAATGGTATAGGGAGTGGGAACATGGGAGGAATAGAGGAACTCTAGATGGGGCAGAGGAGTTGGAAAGGAAGGGAGGTGGCATGGGGTAATTAATGATAGTGGAATGTGATGATCATTACTATCCAAAGTACATGTATAAAGACAGGAATGGTGTGAATATACTATGTATACAAACAGAAATATGAAAAATTGTGCTCTATATATGTAATAAGAACTGAAATGCATTCTGCTGTTATGTATAAGGAAAAAAAATTACATTAAAAAAAGAAGTGATGGAGGCAGGATTTGAACCCTGAGAGTCTACCTGTGAGTCCAAGATCCCAGCTGTCCTCCTCTAGAAGACCCCTCAACTTTTTGTGATTTAGATAAATGCCTCTTTGACAGAGTCCAGGAAAGTGAGACAAAGATCAAGGACAACTGTAAGAGGCTAATTAGGAAAACATAAGAGACAATGAAGATCTGAACAATGGCTATGGGAATGAAAGGAGATGGTGTCAGTGAAGGATAGTCCTGATTTCTTGAAGGCTGCATGTTGACCTGTCTGGCAGAACACAACGGTAATCGACAATGTAGTCTCCCCCTCCCCCATGACACTGACTTTGAGAAGAGGAGCTGAAAAAACAGGGCACTTCTATTTTTCTACCTTACCCCTTGCCATGGCTCCAAATACAGCTTATAAGTATTTTCTCCACAAATAAAATGTATTCCTCCTACCCTGGGCTGACCTCAGAATTATAGTTTCCTTTTGGACAGGCTTATAAAGATTTATAAAGATGGGCATTATTTATGTTGCAGATCCTCCCCCTTATCACTCTAGGGAGAAGATGCCTGGATTTTCTCTAGGCCTCAGGGGAGAAGACTCCTTATTCTGGACAATTTTCCAGTCTCCTGTAGTGAGGTACAATTACTCTGTTTTGTGCCTGCAGACACCTATGCCTGGCCTTGGGGAGACATTCTCTATTTGTAAAGACCTTGTAGATCTGCCCATGCATAACTCACTGCTGCTGTGCTCTGATTGCATCATGACTTCCTCTGTGTCTCCAATATAATGTCTAAATAGCAATTTGCAGCATCCTAGGAAACATTTTTTGGTAGCCAAATCTAGTATAATAAAAAAATGCATTCATGATTCAGTCACCAACTTATCTTTTCTTGCTCTGATGATTTGAAATAAACAAGCTCCTTGCACTTTTTAGCACATGATATTTTACTCCCACATTCAATATCGCTTCATCCCCCAAAAGTTTTCCTCTATGGGTTTTTTTTTAGAACGTGAGAGGGATAGCTTTCCTTGGTGAGTGCCCCAGGATGTTCTGGGCAGTGATAAAACCACAGCCAAAAGATGACATCAGGTAAGTGACAGAAGGGGAGTGTTAATACAAGGTGGGGTCTTACATCTCAGACTGAGGATCCGGGATCTTTATGGGATTCCATATATGCCTATGCACATTTACTGTGCAGGACACTTGGCAGGGGCTGACATCCAGCCCTGTTCCTTTTTCCAGGCCCCAAGAGTCTGGTGGAAGCAGCATTATGTCAAAGCAGGAGTCCTAGTTTGCAAACCAGCAGCATTTCCTAACAAAGGCTCCTGACCATGGGGTCCAATTCCCAATTTAGGTGCAAATTTGCTAAAGCATAATTTTAATCCCATTGATTGCAGGTAGAAATGAAAGCCTAGAACTAACTTAAGCAGAAAGGGAAACTTATTTAAAGAAGATACTAGGTATCTTGATAGGGATTGGAGTTATATGTATTTGTCAAAACTTTCTGAATATGAGCCCTTAAGGTTTGAGTATCTTGCTATGTATAAATTTTGTCTCAATAAAGTAAATAATTGAACTCATGATGTATATGCTAAATTGTGTAGTGGTGTTCTGTAATGATGTTTGCAGCTTAAGACAGAATGCATGAGAAATAAAGATGACTAGTTTGGCAAACGATGAATAGATAGCTATGTGATTAAAAAAATACACCAAAATGTTAATTATAGGATCCAGGTGTTGGGTATTACAGTACAATTCTTTCATCATTTATATATGTTTGAACATTTTCATAAGGAAATGTTGGACTGAGAACTGAAGAAGAAGGCTAAAGCTGGACCTCCATAACATGGAAAAGGTAGATGAGTAGAACATCTTCACTTTCTCTTGTTTATTTCTCTCTGGGTCACCTTTATCTCCACTGCAAAGTAGCTTTCTCCAAGTGGCCAAAAATATGATTCCCATCAGTTTATATCTTACAGTTTCAGTACCAAGAGAAACTCTCCTAATGTTCTTCCTGATTCCTAGTCCAAAAATTCAGGGGGAAATACCCATTGACCCAACTTGGGTCAGACACCCATTTGTGGACCAATCAAATGTGGCCAGAGGACAAGGCTTCCTGAACAAATTGTGTCCCTTTGGAAAGCACTAAGGTGGAGGGGCACAGAGAGAAGAAGGCTTTAAGATAGGAATATTGTTCCTGGAAAAAGACATCAGACCAAACAATCAATGTCTACTTCAACTACATAAAAAGGGAGATTCCCCTATAATTCACACAATTGAGTTTACCTCTAAACAAAACGAGTAGCAGACTGTAAATAGTCATCTACAAAAATTGCTCTTTTGATTACTCGTCCCAGCCTCAACCTGAACCTTAACAGTGTTCTGCTTCATTCTGTGTGAATCCTCCTCACCCCACAGGGCTTCCTTCCAGTGTCACCTTCCTCCAAAGTCATGCCATCCTGAATCTATTGGATTCTCTGACCACATGTCATCTTTTATTCATTATTCATTGTGTGCATAGAGTTCATCTCCCCTTCTAGATTGCAAGCTCCAAAAATATCCTTATAATAATTTTTATCATTAGCATGTATCATGGACAGTTAGCTTATTTCTACCCCCTATAACTTTCTATTCCACCCCCATCCCACCACATTACATGTTTGTAAGTAGGTTTTCAGAAGATGAGGTTTCACATTACTTACATCGAGTATGTTGAATATTTATACAGCAAGCAGAGCAGGGTATTCATCTTGTCTTGACATTGTCTTGACACATAAATGGGGTTCCAGGCGTTGAAAAATATGCTAACAAAAAAGCTCAAGGGGAAAGATCAAAAACAGAATGTTTGTAAAACATGTGACAGTGCTTTTTTTTTCCCCCCCTACAAAAAGCATTGAATAATGAGTTCGAACCTTTGTTACTTTTTTTTTCTATTTAGGGAAGACTCCAAATTAAAAAAAAAAAAAACAAAAAAAGAGCCATCGACAATCAGAAGAAATAGAGAGGACCATTCTTTCTAGAAGGTGATGGAAGCCTGTGCTTAACATGTTTCCGAATCTGAAACTTGCCAAGGAAGGCTCATTAATTTACACTAACTGGATGATGATCAATTTAAATTTGTGAAAAGTAAGAATTAAGTGGGATGTGAATTACATGAATACATGTGGTATAATTAAAAGGCAAAACACTGATTAATGAAATGTTATCAGAAAGCGCTTCACAGCACCTTCTTTAGTGAATGCATCTTGAAGCTTTTCATGGCAGAGCATAAACAATGCTCCCAGAGTGATAGCAACAGCCTGTTAATATGAAAGAACCGTTCTTCTTTGGTATGTTTTATTTTTATGCATCTAAGTTATCACTGAATTGAATCTCCATATACATATTTAACATTTTAGCAGTACTTTACACTTTTAAAATTTATTCTCATGTAACTCTGGCTTGACCTTTGGGAAGTAAATAGGTTCCCCACCCGGCCGTAGGTTGGGAGCCCACTGAGGGGTGGAGGGAACTAGAAATCAATTTATAATATGGCCAGACAACTACTAATGACTGATCTGAATTGGACCAGTTTTAAAACACTAAATTTTAAGGAGTGTGTATTTAGATATAGATGTGCCCGTAGGACAAAAATTACAAAGGACAAATCAGACTCTTGAGAATGATTTTTGAGATGAATTGGGGGTAGGGAACAACTTCCTGCTAATTTTGGCTGAGACGTTTGTAAAACTTATTTGTCTCTTACGATTGGAAAGACATATACACACATTTAAATAAATCATTATTTTTCCTTTGTTTATCTGACAATAGATAATTGGAATGAAATTGATCTTTTGAAGTCCCATCTAGAATCTTCCCTCTTTATTCCCCATCGGTACTGTTCCTATAGAGGGATGATTTGTGAGGAAATTAGATTCACTGTATATTTAAACTGATATGTTCAGCTGGTAGTTATGCCAATGAGAGGTCCAGTGAAGTCCTCTAACAATATGGGTGAAAAGAGAGTATTATGTTTCCAGCTGGTTAAGGTTGTTTTATCTGTATACTCCCTTTGGTAACTTATTTATATTTAATAAAATGCAATACTGAAATATATTTCCCAGAAGCAGAATCTGCAGGGGAAATAGAAGAAGGTTGGGTGCAAAATGTTTTGAAGGTATCATTTTATTGTTATCTTTTCCAATGCTGTTATTATTACATATGAAATGTAGTCTCACCAATGGCTTACAACATGGTGAAGTTGAAGGAACACAGAGCTACAAGCAGCATCCCTGCATCCTAGAGCTGGTGAGTCACAAACTCCTGAACTTACTTTTCCTAATCTGCAAAGTGGAATAATAATTCTGGTATTCTGAGACCCAATGACATAGTGAGTGGTGCCTTGAAAAACATGAATCATAAGTTAGAGATTATAAAATACAGTTGGAACACTAGGTGATCTTTCTAAAAGTATTTTAAAGCATATGAGATTTGCTTTTCCATTTTTATTTTTTTTTAGTTGCAGGTGGATACAATACCTTTATTTTATTTATTTATATGTGGTGCTGAGGATTGAACCCAGTGCCTCACATGTGTTAGGCGAGTGCATTACCGTTGAGCCACAACCCCAGCCCCAAATATGCTTTTCTTAATTACAAACATTCCCAGAGAAGTATTTCTAAGCAGAAATTTTGTAAATAAAAACTGATTTTAACTGAGCTAGAGATACATACTACTTCACCCTTTCTGTGGTTCCAGTACTGTGGTCAACCTTGGTCCCAAAATATTAAGTGGAAAATTCCAGAAATAAATAATCAATGTTTTAAATGTAGGCATCTGTGCATAGGAATTTACTATACAGAATTTGGTAAGAGCTGTCGTTTCAGGCATATGTCTTGGAATGTATCCCCCACATGTATAAAATCAGTCCTTGCTGTCCCCTGGCCGAATTATACTGCAAGAAGATAGAGTTTATAACAAAGGCAAAGTAAATTTATTTCTGAAAAAATAAATTTGTTTTTCATGCTGATTAACTTGTATCATCAGGGCAAAGAAAACTGCAGCCAAATGAGAAAAGTCTGTTTTGAGCCACCATTTGCAATGGGTCCAGTGAGCCAATGACTCCACGTACCAGGATCAGGGAGGAAGCCCCAGATCGAGGTCAACCACAGAAAAAAACAATCCTCCTGTGACATTTTAAAGTAGATACTCTTATTCACGATTCGTAGATAACAGAACTGAGGCTCAGGAAGATCGCAGTGTGGGCTCAAGGATGCATTCTGTTTGGTAAGAGAGGGAGTAGGGATTGGAGCCAAGATCTCCTTGAGGAACACAAAGTCCATATTTTTTCAACCCCCTGCATCGGCCCAGGGATTTTCCCCCTAGTGAAGAGTCAGGAGTCTTCTTTTCCCCTTTTCCATCTATCTTTAACCCAAAGGCTGCTTCCTTGCCTGGCCTCCTGTTTTTGGAGAGGCATCTATCACATGCCGAGAAGAAGATCCAGACATTTTGGAAAGGCCCCTAGGAATCTAAAGGTATGCAAAGCATTATGTGATTCATTATATTATTCATTATTATATATATCAATATAATATAAATTATATTGCCCTCCATAGTAATTATATTTATAAAGAAAATTTTCATGCTATAATTTGGTCATATATGTATCTTTATATATATGTATATGAAATCTCAGAATACTGATTGTGTGTGTGTGTGTGTGTGTGTTATAACAAGTGTACCAGGTTCTTCATGCCTCAATTGATATGGTGCAGTTGTTAAGAACCTGTATGAAAATCTCCCTGATAATCTTTTTCCATATCAACAAGGCCACAGAACTGTGGAATGTGCGTGAGAATGAGTTTATCCCAGGCTTCTTGTCAGGTGGTCTTTCAGTTAAAAATCCAGCAACAGATACATCAACTGTGGCCTCCCTTTTCAAACTCCCACTTACACTCAGTCAGTGGGAGGATGTGGGTTTCATCAAAGAGCCACAAAATCTGATAGATGCTCATTTTTCTCTTTGCAGAAATTTCACCTGAAATATTTCCCCCTGAAGTTGTCATTCTCTGGTGGCACCATGCTTTGGTTGAACCAAGTAGGAAAGAAGTTCATACACACACACACACACACACACACACACACACACACACACGAAGTTTGACATCTCTGCCTTCATTTTGTTGTTAGTGGACTTTTATTTTATTTTTTTATTTATATATGGTGCTGAGAATCAAACCCAGTGCCTTATCCATGCTAGGCTAATGCTCTACCACTGAGCTACATCCCCAGCCTGGTTCTTCATATTTTGATGCTATCATCCTCTATAATAAGGTGAAATTAACTCCCCCTCCCCCACATTAAAATGCCTGAGGAAAAACAAAAGCCATTTCAACACATTTCTTGAAAATCTGAGTGTCAAATGATGGGAATATTATTGGATCTGATAATTATAAATGAGACATTCCTCTTTTGGAAGAGCTCAGTCAGGCAGCATCTGCAGGCACAGAATTTCTGAGTTACTCCATGATCAGATTTGGCTTTGTTCATTCAGGCTCTGACCTATTGCAGCCACGGTTCTCATGCTCAGCCTGAGTCAGTAAGGCAAGCAGGAGCCATAGGGCAGGACCCCACCCTGGAGATTCATGAGCTGGATTTTTTAAGCTCTAATTAAACTCAGCATCCCAAGAGAAAATAAACAGATCAAGTGTCACGGATATCAGCTGAAAGTTAGGATCTATCCATGTACCTGGGACAAAGACTGTTTATCATTTTAGGTCATCATTTCATCATAATAATGCTATTATATTAGCTATAGTTTGGGTGACATAGTGTGTTCTAGATATGGCGATATGTGTACTGTGTCTCATTGAATTTTTTCATTAGGCTTGTGATGCAGATATTCTTCGAATCCCTGTTTTTCCCTCCTGAAACTCCCCCAACCCCGTTTTTTTGTATGAGGAAGCTAGAAGCTGAGAGTCAGAGTTGCTAAAGTGATTTGACAAAAGCCATATGAACAAGGGGCTAAGATTTAAGTCCAAGTTTGTCTTAGTCCAATCAGAATTAGATCACACACACACACACACATGCTTATTTATATCTACGTTTGTTCCTCTCTCTAGTAAATATCACAAGTTTATGTGGATATCATGAATTTCACCCAGAGGACAGCCTTGTCTTCCCTCTCTCCATATTCATAGCCTTCCTTACACAGCACTGGTATAGATTACATGTAAAGACATGTATAAACTGCCTGGCCCAGTGCCCGTGCACAGTAGTGGACCTGCCACGTGGCCCCTCAAGTGAATTGGGAAAAGGTGCCCCTTCCTCCAGGTGGATGACTTGGCTGGGTTCTAGCTCCTACTCACTGCCTGGGCTGGGCCTCCTTGTTGCCGTGCACAACCAGAAAAGGACACTTGGAGGCCCTGAAGAGTCAGTGTTCGAGAGGTGGAAAATTATTTATGCCCAAGGTCACGTCTTGCAGGAAAACAGCATAGATACGCACAAAGAACTTGTGACTAATATAATTTTTCCTGGGAGAATTTTTGGTAACTAATAGGGTAGTGAAATGAAAAGTGTCACTAAGGTTTTCAGCTTGGATGGAAAAATCAATGCGATTCCGAGTTTCCAATAGCACCAATTATATCTCATTGGGCATAATTGGAAATGGTTTGACTGACCTATTACAATGATTTTTTTTTTTAACCTCATGCCCGACTGTACATCACCCTAAGCTCTGAATCAGAAGCATGTTGAAATACAAATAAAACCTATCCCTGTCATCCCGAAGCTTGGCTACCAGCCAGGAGGAAGCTGATCTATCTATAAAGCAGAGTACATAATTCAAAACGACATTGCAGGGAAGGAAAAAAAAAAAAAAACCTTGACTAATTTCATGTACACGAACAGTAAAATTTGCTGACAGATATACGAGCTTCAACCTGCTAACTGCTCCTCGACTGAAATTTTTCACTCATTTATCTTTGAAGAGAGGCAAATCAGCTCATCCTCAGGCCTTTTGAATGTTCTTTCCCTAGGACTTGATGGACTTTAAATCTGTCAGAGAGAAACCAATTAGATTTGACTTGTGCTACAAATGGTCGTGGTCTAGGGCCCTGCAGAGTGTCACCGACTTCCCCAAGTGGTGTTTTGCATGAAAGACAGCAAGGCCATGATGAGCGTCACATCTTCTGTAGGAATGGGTGGACAGGTGGGCAGACACCCCTCCTCTTGGGGATGCACATTCTATCAACACCTGACTGACATTAAACAGCTGTGACAATTATGACAACTGCTTAACTACCCAATGTCATTTTTCTAAGAATAATGGGGGGTAGATATGAAAGAACTCAGAACCAGGTGGTCTCTCATCTCCTGACCCAGGTTAACAGTGATATCTGAAGAATGCCTTAGGAAAATGTTGCTGAAGCAACATTGTTCTCAGAGTTGGCAGTTCCTGTCTGGGTGCCTCCAAGAGTTTTGAAATGCTCAATCCAAGACAGATGGCATACTATAGATACAGAGAGAGCGACAGAGAAAGATAGGTGTATTTGTATGGGCTTGGATCAGGTCTAAAATCTGTAGGGCTGGGCAGCAGGCTGGAGACTCAGGCAGAAATTAATGTTGCAGTTTTAGGCAGAATCTCTTCTCTGGGAAAACTTGTTCTTTTTTTTTATTTTTTAAAGGTCTTCAGTTGTTTGGATGAGGCCTACCCATATTATTGAGGGTACTCTCCTTTTACTAAAGTCAACTAACTGTGAATCTTCAAAAGACCTTCAGAGCAAGACCTGCTAGAGTTTGCTTAAATAACTGGATGCTATAGCAGGGCCAGGTGGACACATGACTTAAGTATCACACAGCCTATGCACAGGCTCTAACAGAGTTATTGTTCATCTTTATTGTCCATTTCTGGGTGTGTCTGTGAAGGTGCGTCCAGAGATGATTGGCACGTGGCACAGCAAACTGAGGGGAGAGATCCGCCCTGAAGTGGGCGGCAACATCCGTTAGGATGGGGTCCCAAATGGAACAAAAGCGGAAGAAGGAGGAGCCCCAGCAGCAGATTCTGGAGCAGGTGCGCCTTGCCTTGCTGCCGCTTGTCTTTCAAGAGTGGCCCTTCAGCTCACCTTCAGGGCTTTTGGATGATCTTTCTTCTGGACTCCATGGAAGGATCCAGCTTCTGCCACCTGGACTCTCACCAGCCACTCTCCAGGGAGCTTCCAGGCCTCCAGCGTCAGACTGAGGCTGCCTTGTTTATCCAGCTTGTTCTGATGCTTCTGGCCTCTTGTACTGAGCAGCTCTGGTTGATCTGGCCCTCCAGTCTGCAAAAGGCCCTTATGGGACTCTCCAGGTAAGCGGATCTGGTAATTCCCATTTGTGATTATATTTATCTTCTATTGTTCCAGTCCTCTAGAGAACCCTGACAAGTGATGCAAAAATCAAAAGCCAAGCCAGATGAGTTCTCGACAGCTTAGCTAGGAGTTGTCTGTCTCCCCCTACAAGTGTTCTTAGATCTCTGTCAGGGAAAGGGGAATGAACTATCCATGAGAAAAATCGGAGACAGCCTATCACAGAATGTACGTCCAGTAGGTGGACAAAGTGTGAGTCCTTCCTCTTGTAGGATTCCCTGCACCTCTCCTGCTAGCATGGAAGAAGGAAGGAGATTAATTCTGTCCAAGGGAGAGCTGGTCGCAGGCTTCTGTGAGTTGATCCCTCAGCTGTGGCCTGGGTTTGGAAATTATCCTCATCCTCACTCTCAGACACTTGGAAATCTCCTACTGCAGACTGGAGGGAAACATCACCACTCTGGGAGTCGGGGGGAGATCCCCCTGATCTCTGCCAAGGTCAGTCTGTGTGCAAGCAGAGGGCGTGGCCCTCTGGAAAGTCTCTCCCACCCACACTGTGCCTTCCACCCAGGTGGAACACAGGTAAAGCGTAGTCTTAGAATGAAACAGACCAGAGTTGGAACCCACTTCCTTCGGTGACCAGCTATGTCACATGAGGCAACCCCTTGCTATGTCTCCATCAGTCAAATGGATCCTTGCATCCTTTGTGTAAGGTTGAGGTAAAGTTTGAATGGAATAATATGGGAAGAACTTGGGACAGGGCCTGAAAAGGAGCGAGAACTTGACACCTGTGAACAGTTACTGCTTTGATGTAAGGTTCCACACCTGAGGAAGATTCCTTGGCCTTCATTCCTCTGCACACAGTTGTCTACTGTAGTGCCACTTGGCAGAAGTGCCACAATCTGTTCCTAAGACCCAGTGTGAGTCAGTATGCCAGGTTACTTTCTTATGTGAAAGGAACAATCTGGGGTTGTTGGGGAGGCCAGAGGCGAAGAGTACAGAGGATATGCAAATAAACCTTGTTATAATTTTTACAATATCCCAAGCCTCAGAGGGGTCCGTATTTCTTAAGGAGAAAAATTGGGAGTTCCTTTCTAGATGCTACTTCATAGACACTGTATGGTCTAAGAACCGTCTCTAAAGTTCATTATCCTGCTGTTAGGATGTGGGGCAGAACAAGCCAGATTACCAAATGGAGAAAATTCAATTCTATTCTAAAGAGGAGAAACACAAACACTGAGTCTCAGGCCATCATTTTAGAAGAGATAAAAGGATACAGAAAAAGGAAAGGGAAGACAGAAGAGCATGAGGTCTGAGAATCGTTATCTGACTTCAGCTTCCTGTGTCAAGGCAATTTGAGTTCCCAGAGGTTTCCTAGACAGAGCACACTTTCGATGGAACTAAATGGTAGATAACTATTTTAAGAAACAGGCACAAAATTCCCTCAACACTCAAGACATCTGAAGCAAAGGAATTTTTACAATAATAAGTGTAAAAAGTAGCTGTGTGTTGGTTATAGGATCACTGATCACCATCCTATGACCTGGGTGTGCCTCTTGAGTGGAGTTCTGGCTGGCTCTATGACCTGCCTCTGTAAATTGGAAACAGTAACAATACACACCTGGTAGGGATCCTCTGAGGAGTAATGTGAATAAGCAAGTAAAATAGCTGAGTGCTCAGCCTCTAAGTACACGCTGAATTCTTTTTTGATCATCTTTGTTAGAGAGCAGAAATTAACAGTATCAGAAATGGACTTACAATGGTGAGCAGTAGAAAGATATCCCCTACAGCTGCATGCCCTTGTTTACTGCAGCATTATTTACAAGCTGAGATGTGGAACCAGCCCAGGTGCCCATTAACACATGAATGGGTAAAGAAAAAGTGGTATATATACACAATGGAATATTATTCAACCATAAAGAAGAATGAAATCCCACCATTTGCAGCAATATTGATGGAACTGGAGCACACTATGTTCAGGGAAATAAGTACTGCATGTTCTCACTCATACGCAGAAGTTAAGAAAAAAAAGTTGACCTGAATGTAGAATAGTGATTACAAGAGTTTGGAGTCAGGGGGCTGGATAAAGGGAGGCTGCATTTGATCAGGGCTTGCTGTGTGCATATATTGAAATAGCATATTGAACCCCATAATAAGTCCAGTTAATATGTTTATAAAATAAAACTGTCCTAAGAAGAATACATCATCTACGGCAAATTAAAGTTTACTCTGCATTATCCCAGATGAATCTGCGGTTGGGATTTGATTAAGTAAAGTTTGGATATATTAAGACTAAATTATTTTAAAATCATTGAGTGTCTATGGAAATGAAGCCAAGAGAAGAATTTGTGGTTACAAACAAAGGAGCTGCCCCAAGGAACATGAGGTGGTCAAGGAGACTTGGGTTTAGGATCCTTAGCAGGGGAAGCAACTGCTAAATGAAGCACCAAACCCCACAGGGCAGCAGCTGCAGGCTGTAGTGAGCATTAATTTTACTTAGTGTTACAAATGTTTAAATGTTGCAAATACTTACAAGCATAACAAATGGCAGAGCACAACATGACCATCGGGATTGTAATATGTGTGCAAGAAAGCCATCAAATACTCTCTGAAAATAAAGGGCCTTATAAATACTAAATAATTCCATCTTTTATTACTACTAATAATGTGTCATCTGGCCAGAGCAATTCCTTAAGTACTTCATGTTTTCTGCTGGAATCAAGTCATTAATCCCATTTATATAGTTAATGGTGAGGCCCAGCTTCCACATTAGGTTCCCAAGAGGATGTATAAGAATGAGGACAGGGGACATCCTTTTTCTCCCCTTGTGGATGCAAAGTGGATTTCCCATCTAACACATTTTGCCCCTGAACTCTACTTTGAATGCTGAATAATACCCTGCAAAGAAATGGCTATGATAGCTCATGGTGGTTTTGTGTTCAACAACCCATTATTGCTGGGACCTCAATAAAACCATGATCTGTGAAGAAGTCTCCTGTAGGGCACTCACCTTCCAGCTAGCCCAGTCAGGTTTTTCTGGGTGTCACTGACTGGGGAAGGAGAGGAAGAATGCCCAGTGATATGCCCATTGGGTTTTACAAGGCAATTAGCCTTGATCCTATTTGGAAATGGGAGGCAGTAGAGCAAGATGACTCAGGGGGTGAGCTCCGGACCCAGATAACCTGCTGTACAAACCAGGTCACCAATGTGCAAATAATGCTTAATTTTCTTAATGTCTTCTAGACCAGATGCCTTCTCTTTAAAGGAAGTTTATGAAGTTTTTAAAATGGGTACACTGGTAGTAACTACTTTTAGTTCTATGAAGGTATTTATTACTATTATTAGAAAAGAAGATGGAGAACAGGCAAAGAGAGAGGGTACCCCAAAGAGTCGCTATCAGTGTCTGCCCTTCTTGTGAACCTGAACAGAGCTGTACCCTCCTTCTAGGAACCAGGCCGAGGCCCATGTGAGCAGCAGTGACATATGCTTTTATTTTTCTGATGGGAGCAGGGGGACATGTGCTCATGAGCATGTTTAAAGACTACAAAGAGAGAGAGGAGCTGAGCCTATCTTGTGGTCACCCTCCTGAGCAGAAGATGCCTGGGCTGACCAGGTTTGTCCTTGTTCTGCAATTATAGGTCAAATTAGATGTAGCCCAATTATAGCAAAGGATTCTGATGTAGCTTAGATGACTGCCAGCACTTTGGCTATATGTATGAACAGTAGTTCAAATTGGGGACATACTCATAGATACACAAAGAAGCCGTTCCCCTCTTGGCTTACTTCAAGAAAGTGGAAGAATTTGATGGTAACTTCCAGTGGTTCCATGGAGCTCATGGAGCAGATTGTGCCCCTCTTTGCCACAGCTGGTTTAAACAGGCTGATAAGATAGAAACATATTGTTTTCTATCTAAGGCTTTCAGGTTGTTCTGTAACAGAGCTTTCACAACCTGGAGATGAAGGTCACTGTCATCAATAGCAACAAATTTATTGGGGCCTTTTTATGCATCAGGTACAGGCTAATGCTTAAAAAATATTTTCTTGGTTATTGTATAAAACATCCTCATTTAGAGGAAATTGGTCAGGTAACCATTTCAAGGCTGGATTTTGAACCTGTATGTAATCCCACTCTAAATCCTGTATTTTTAAACCATTGTGGTTGCCTTTTTTTCATAAGCAAGAGCACACTCACATACGTGCGCACATATACACACACCTTCATTATGAGAAATGTGAGTGGCAAAGAAGACAGAGGCAGCAAAGATGTTTACAAAGGCTGAACCAGGAGGCAACCCAACCATTGATAGTGACACTAGTGACAGTTGTCACTATCTTGTTAGGTAAAATTAGAAAATGAGAGATTTTTTTTTTTGAAAGCTGAAGTCCTTTACTCTGTAGGCAGGTGCCCTCTGAGCCCTGGAACTGGATTTTCTGTTCCCTTCCACCAAGGAGGCTGAGTACAGGGGACAGGCCATCCTGGTGACCGTATCTTGGTGATGGAGCACCTCCCAGTTCACACTCCCTAGTCCTCCCTGGAGGAGTGGGTTCTGCTGCTGGAGAGAAATCAGCTTTGCCTGATAGCAAAGAGGAGGAATTAGATTCTTCCAAAAGGATGGGAGTGGCGAAGTGCTATTAAGCCACTGTGTACCATGTGAAAGCACAGGTCCTTCAGCTTCCTCCTGCAGAGCTGCTGTTTTGAGCTGAAAATCGGAGTCCAACCTCAAAAGCAGTGGAAGCTTCTACTTAATTTGTTCTTTCCACTGGTATTCTAGAAAATACTTAATATGTTGACTATGTGTATTACACTCATATTTAAAACGTAGTTAAGGATGAGAATGGAAAGATTCATTCCCACTCCTATGATTCCTCCCTCAAGTTTGTATCCTTCTCCTTTTGATAACTACTTTTTAGTAACTTTTAAAATCTATTCCTTAGGATGTTAAAAATATAAATAAAACATACGTAAATGTGATTCATTCTTCTTTTTTTAACACAGAAATTTTCACATTATTTGGCACCATTTTCTCCCTAATCAGCAGCCTATATTTTTAAAAGAATATAGAAGACTTCTTATCCATCTTCATAGGTGTATTATGTTTTCATTGCATGCATAGACTATACTTGATTTTAAGTTCTGTTGCACACTAGGGTTGCTCACGATCTTTTTGTTCTTTCAACATAAGGCCTTTATCTATTTTAAAGGTACCTGTGAAATGACGAGAGCCCTGAATTTGGAGTTAAATTTCCAAATCCTTGCTTTACACATCTGTCTTCAGCCTTTTAGGGCCTTTTATTTAGAAAGCAGAAATAAGTGTCTGCCCTGAAAACCCCCTGCGAGTCAGACTTTTTAATTGTAATTACCTGGGTCATGCCTTCCTTCCCTAGACCCTTGGGGGAGGAGCCCAGGGCGGTCTCATTCAATGCCACCCTCTCAGGACCCCACTGTTACACAGTAGATGTTCAATAAATATTTGAAAGAGTTACTACCTGGTACAAATTGAATTGGGAGAGAAGATAATAAATTACAAGGCTATTGATTCTCATCTCTGGGTTCATATTAATGGCAAATCAAATTGTGTATTGAAGATAATGTCAGAAAATCTGAATTTTAGTCCCAGCTCTGCTGTTAATAAGGGTTTTGACCTTAGGTAATCATCAAAGCTCTCTGAGCCTCCAGTTTTGACTTCTGTAAATTATGGGAGCTCACATGGATGATCCCTAAAATTCCTTTACCACAACTATATTCTGTTAGTTAAGATAAGTGGCAAACCAGAGCATGACCTGCAAAATATAATGAATTCATGTATTAAAATCTTAACATAAAATGATTGCTCTACAGTGGAATCTTAGGTCATGTGTGTGAAGCTGACAATGGACACCACCAATTTATCCTTCCTTTTCCTTTCCATTCTTTCAAATAATTATTAAATACTTTCTCTGTGTGTTCTTTGATGATTAAAAATTAATCTCATTTCCTACATCCCTCTCTTGATTAGTGACCCCCCACTTTGGCCCTGTAGGTTTTAACTTTGATCATAATCAAAGTCCAGCCATCAAAGACCTAATAATGTATTATGAAAATGATAGATGCTAATCCTCCCTAAAGTATAATCTTCTGAGAATAGGATTGTGTAGCAAAGAGATGGCCAGGTCCACACTGAGCAGGGCTTTTCTACATGAACCTCTTCTACACTGTGACTTGTCTTTTCCAAAATGGATTAATCAGGTTGCACTTAGTTTCTCAGTGGATTTCCTTGCCATGAGATGTTGAGAAAGGGAATAATAAATCTTCAAACAACATGCTTTATACCTCCCTTTTATGTTAGATCTATAGGCAGTGCAGCTTTCATATACGTATTTATTCGTTTAATCCTTTAAGAGAACAATTATCAAATATAAACACCCCAAGCAGAAAACATGACAAAATCAAGGAAATATATGATGACTGGCACTCATTTTTATAGTAATGAATCCTATACTACTAATAAATAGCACACTAGTAATAAATAGTATTTTAAAATACTACTAATAAAATAGCACACTAGATCTTATTGCTGACTGCTAAGATCTTACAACGTTGACCTAAAGTGAGAACAAGTTGATGATTTTAATAGAGTTCTTAGCAAACCCTTTTTTTTCCCTTCAAAACTGTTTTTGCTTTAAACATTTATCCATAGCTTTCCTGCAAATGCTTTGCAACATATGCCTTGTTGCAAAGGTCCAGCTGGATGATGTCAGGTTCCTGGTATGGGCGACTAAGCTGGCAGCAGGCAGGGCCTTCCAAGGGCTGGACAGGGAACAGCTGGGGAATGCCTGCTCTCTTCTTCCTGCAAAAAGCCTTCACCCTAGACAAGCAAGGGGCACTGTTTTGGCTCCAACTCTCTATGAATCGAGCTTCTAATAATAATCTTATAGACACAGCATAAGAATGAAGAGACTTCTATTTACACAGAGACCATTCTACATTTGCTGTGTAAATGGTGGTCCCAGAAGTGTGGATTTCTGTGTTGTTCTTCTGTTCATACTCCTGCCTCTTATCACTGCGTAGGAAGAGAAGTACCTTTGGTGTTACAGGTAAACCAGGCCAAAGGCGGAGAGCAATCTGCTTACCAAATGACAGGGTCTGGCATCTGTGTACAGCCCTTCTGCAGTCAGCTTCTTGACACGACTGGGGTCTCTGTGGCACACCTCCAGTTGGGGGACTCCTGCCCTTCTTTCTAACTTTCAAATCAACGTGGCTCCATCAGCTTCTGGTGTCCTTTCAAGTCTCAGAAAATAGCAGCTTTTTAAGTATCCCTTACCCCACAGAAACTAGAGACTGAGCCACACAAAGAAACTTTGAAATCATCAAATTAGAAATATTGACCTCTTTGCTAAGATGAAAGGGGGAAAAGCACCACTCTTCAAATGGCTAATGGGCCAAATACAGCAAGCAGTAAGCTCTTTGTTTTGTGCTGAAGAGGTGAGAAAACACATAGATCATTAGTTCTATAACAGTACAAATATCTGACTAACTGTGTGGCAGTTTGCCCTATGGGATCTATAAACCAATGCCCTGGAAAACTTCCTCTGATTTTATTGAGAAACTGCTGGTTTATATCATTTATAATATTGAACACCAGAGCATTTAATGATAGGGTTGCTATAATGCCAAATTTTCAAAAATCATTATGAAGAATCTTGAGAGTTTATCTATCTCATCATCTTTACACTTGACATCTTCAATGGTTCCAACAATAACATCAGTGGCCTTTGAAGGCATTGCAAACACAGTTGACCCTGATTTGAATCTCCTGCTTCAAGATGCTCAACAAAGATTGGCTTCCACGTATCTGTGACTTGATTCTGATAGCAACTGTATTCTTCTATAGTTTGCCAAGGCCTGAGTTGCAGATGCCATGCCTTTCATATGCACAGAAATTTTCCTGGTATCACTTGTACCTTCTTATTCTCTAGGTAGACCTTTCTTCCCAGTGCTGATCATAATTCTGAAAGACGTGATCCGAAATACCATAATGCCTAATCTTGAATTCTGAAAAGATCAAAATCCCTGGTGTCTAAAATCCCAGAATCCCAGTCCCAGTCCTGAAAGCCAAAATCCTGAAAATCTCAATTTATGTTGCAGTGGGGTACGGACTATACGAAAGGAGTGGAAATTCAAATTCTGGGCAAGGGATTAGTGGGTTTTCAGTTGTACATAGAAGAGTTGCATCATGGGAGTTGAAACAAATACCTAGAAACCCGATCCAGCATTAATTTTAGCTTGTCTGTGAGGGTGTTTCCACAGGGGAGTAGCATGAAAGTCTGAGAGGACTGAGTGGGAAGATCTGCCCTCAATGTGAGCAGGTACCATCCAGTCTGCTGGGGCCCAGAGGGTACAAACTCAGAAGGCAAATCGGTCTTTCTGGGAGCTGGGATGGAGTTTCTCTTCTGCCTTGGACATCAGAACTTCAGGTTCACCAGCCTTTGGATTCTAGGACTTATATCAGTGGCTGCTGGGTCCTTGAGCTTTCAGCCTTGGACTGAGAGTTAGACCATTGGCTTCCCTGGTTCTGAGGCCTCTGGGTTTGGACTGAGCCATGCTACTGGAATCCCAGAGTATCTGTGTAAGCATTGTGCATGTACATAAAAACTGTGATGGCTGTTGGCCCATGACAGGTTTTGACTGATCTCATCAAAGACTTGGGTTGTTCATAGGACTGCAGTTATCAACTAAGTGCACATAATTACCAGCCACAGTGATATTCATTCCTACGGTATGCTTTTTGACCCAATTCTATGAATACTGCATAAGTGTTACGTAGTTATTGTTAGTATACCTGAGAGTTGCTGCTTGGAAAATATTTGTTATTATTGCCTCATTTATTTTGAAAAGTGGGCAATGAAGTGTTCTTTCATGTTTTTATGTTTCTCAAATAATCCCCTTTAAAAATGTAAATAAGTATCTTAATAATTTCAAAATTATTTTTTCCAGAATTATATTTTTGGGATTTTGATATTTTAGGATTTAGGAATTTTGGGCTTTAAGGATTTTTTTTTTTTTGGTGGTGGTACTGGGGATGGAACCCAGGGCCTTGTGCATGTGAGGCAAGCACTCTACCAACTGAGCTATATCCACAGGCTTGGGCTTTAAGGACTTTGATCGTTCAGGATTTTAACATTTGGGATTATGATACAAACACTTTCTTCCTACCTACAGTGAATCCTTTTTAAAATTATCCCAAGTAAAATTCACTGGTTTAGCCATTTGTTATGCTTTGGATATGAAATATTCCCTGAAAGTTCATGATAAGATTACGAGGGCTATAACCCAATCAGTAGATTAATCCATTTGATGGATTAATAATTTGAAAGGACTATTGTATTCAGTAATAACTATAAGTAGGTGGTGTGTGGCTGGAGGAAGGAGGTCACTGAGGTCTTGCCTTGGGGTTCATTTATTGTCCCTGGCACCTCTCTGTTTCCCATCTGTTGTGAGCTGAGCAGCTTTCTTCCTCCATATTCCTCTGCCATGATGTTCTGCCTCACCTCAGAGCAAGAGTCAGTAGACCATGGACTGAAATGATGAAAACATGAGCCCATAAACTTTTCCTCCTCTAAGTTGTTCTTGTAAGGTATTTTGGTCACAATAACAAAATGAAAACACAGCATTGTACTACAGTGGCTATGGGAATTATAAGATCTGTGTACTAAAATGTGAAAACACAGACATATTCATGCCTCCCTCTTCCTAAATCCATCCCCTGGATTCCTGCTGAATGCTTCAGTCTTTTAATCACCTGATGTCCTTACAGGATGTTCTTATTCCAGATGCCAGAGCCTCTACTTTCTTTTTGCATATTGATTTGTAGATTACCATCTCCAGGCTGATGTTCTACAAGGCAATGGGGTGAACAGGGAAATATGGGTTCCTCATGTACTGCTTAGGTTAGATGCGGGAGCCCTGGTTTACAGTATTCTGCTGGCAGCCTCGATGCTACCTGTTACTCCAAAGGCTTGCTATTGCATGTCTCCCTCTGCTCAGGAAGGCTAATCCAGCTCTAGAAATGGACGAGAAATGAATATAGATGCTTAGGTGCTAACTAAATGTCCTCTGTGAACTTTGGAGGCTATGATTGGTGTTCTCTGTAGCTGTCAAGGGTGAAGGAGGCATATTTGTAAATTGGAGCATGCAGGAGGAAGTGGGGGAGGCTTGTGAGCACCGAGCAGTGTTAGTTTCCTTCTAGCCAAGCCCTGTGTCTGGCCACCACCACCATTTGATGGTGCCAATTTCAGAACCTGGTTACAAATGAATTAGAATATTTATTCATAGCATTTTCTAAAAATAGATTTAACATTTTATATCAATGTTGGTGACTAGGTATCTTTCAGATAATGTAGGCAGGAATCTGAGGTAAAAATCATTCTTCTGTCTCCACATAAAGGACCAGTCAGCATTCTTACCTGTCCTGTACCCATGGCAGGTTAAGGGGTCGGTCTGTTTCTAGTTGTCACACCCAGCAGCTCTTCCTCCAGTATGCCTGATGGGATGGCAGGACATCATGGCTTTGGCCACGCTGTTCCTGTCTTCTGCTATAACTTATCAAAATCAAGTAGAAAGAACCAAGATCTTAGCTGTGTATCCATCTGGTCCCGGGCTTTTCTTGGTTGGTAGGCTTCTGATGTCATCTTCTATTTCATTGCTTGAAATTGATCTGTTTAAGTAGTGTATATTGACCTGATTCAGTTTGCATATATCATCAATTTTATTTATTTTTTCAAAGAACCAACTTTTTGTTTTGTCAACTTTTTCAATTGTTTCTTTTGTTTCACTTTCATTGATTTCAGCTCTGATTTTAATTATTTCCTATCTTCTACTGCTTTGGGTGTTGATTTTTTTTCTTTTTCTAGGGCTTTGAGATGTAATGTTAGGTCATTTATTTGTTGACTTTTTCTTCTTTTAAGGAATGAACTCCATTCAATGAACTTTCCTCTTAGTATTACTCTCATAGTGTCCTCCAAATTTTGGTATGTTGTATCAGTGTTCTCATTGACCTCTAAGAATTTTGGAATCTCCTTTTTGATGTCTTTTGGAACCCATTGTTCATTCAACAGCATATTATTTAGTCTCCAGGTGTTGGAGTGGCTTCTGTTTTTTGTTTTATCATTGATTTCTAATTTCATTCCAATATGATCTGATAGAACACAGGCTAGTATCTCTACTTTTTTGTATTTGCTAAGAGTTGCTTTGTGGCAAAATGTATGGTCTGTTTTAGAGACAGATCCATGTGCTGCTAAGAAGAAAGTGTATTCACTTGTTGATGGATGAAATATTCTCTATATGTCTGTTACATCTAAGTTATTGATTGTGTTATTGAGTTCTATAGTTTCTTTGTTCAGCTTTTGTTTGGAAGATCTATCCAGTGGTAAAAGAGGCATGTTAAAGTCAGCCAGTATTATTTTGTTGTGGTCTATTTGAGTCTTGAAATTGAGAAGAGTTTGTCTGATGAATGTAGATGCTCCATTGATTGAGGAATATATATTTATAATTGTTATGTCTTATTGATGTATGGTTCCTTTAAGCAGTACATAATATCCTTCTTTATCGCTTTTGATTAACTTTGGCTTGAAGTCTACTTTATTTGATATGAGGATGGAAACCCCTGCTTGTTTCTGCAGTCCATGTGAGTGGTATATTTTTTCCCCCAACCTTTCACCTTCAGTCTGTGGATGTCTTTTCGTATGAGTCTCTTGAAGGCAACATATTGTTGAGTCTTTTATTTTAATAAAATCTGCCAGTCTATGTCTTTTGACTGATTAGTTTAGGCCATTAACATTCAGAGTTCTTATTGAGACATGATTTGTATTCCCTGTAATTTTTGAATATTTTTGGTAGTTAAATTTGACTTTGTTTCTCCTTTGATTAGTTTTTTTTTTTTTACTGTAATAATCCCCTTTGCTGGTCTTCATTGTTGTTTTTCATTTACTCCTTATGAAATAATTTGCTGAGGATGATCTGTAGTGCAGGCTTTCTAGTTGTAAATTCTTTTAACTTTTTTTTTTAATCATGAAAGGTTTTTATTTTGTCATCAAATCGAAAGCTTAGTTTTGCTAGATATAAGATTCTTGGTTGGCATCCATTTTCTTTCAGAGCTTTGTATATGTTATTCCAGGATCTTCTAGCTTTCAGGGTCTGATGTGAGAAATCTAAAGAGTTCCTAATTAGTTAACCCCTATATGTAATCTGTTTCCTTTCAAATTTTTTTATGAAATAAAAAAGAGGGAACACTTCCAACCTTATTCTATTCTATGAGGCCAATATAACCCTGATTCCAAAACCAGGCAAAGACACATCAAAGAAAGAAAATTTCAGACCAGTATCTCTAATGAACACAGATGTAAAAATTCTCAACAAAATTTTAGCAAATCAAACACAAAACATATTAAAAAGATAGTGCACCATGATTAAGTGGGGTTCATCCCAGGGATGCAAGGTTGGTTCAACATATGGAAATCAATAAATGTAATTCATCACATCAACAAACATAAAGATAAGGATCATATGATCGCCTCAGTAGATACAGAGAAAGCATCTGACAAAATATAGCACCCCTTCAAGTTCAAAAGCACTAGAAAAACTAGGGATAACAGGAGCATATCTCAACATTGTAAAAACTATCTATGCTAAGCTTAAGGCCAACATCATTCTAAATGGAGAAAAATGAAAAGCATTCTTTCTAAAAACTGGAACAAGACAGGGATGCCCTTTTTCACCACTTCTATCTAACCTAGTTCTTGAAACTCTAACCAGAGCAATTAGACAGATGAAAGAAATTAAAGGGATATAATAGGAAAAGAGAACTCAAACTATCACTGTTTCCTGATGACATGATTTTATATCTAGAGGATCCAAAAAAATTCCTCCAAAAAATTCTAGAACTAATAAGTGAATTCAACAAAGTAGCAGGATATAAAATCAACACTTATAAACCACGGGCATTTATGTACATCAGTGACAAATTCTCTGAAAGAAAAACTAGGAAAACTATCCCATTTACAGTAGCCTAAAATAAATAAATAAATAAAATACTTGGGATTCAATGAAAGAGGTAAAAGACCTCTACAATGAAAACTAAAGACCATGAAAAATTAAAGAAGAACTTAGAAGATGGAAAGATCTCCCTTTTCTTGGATAGGCAGAATTAATATTGTCAAAATGACCATACTACCAAAAGCAGATTTAATGCAATTCCAATGAAAATCCCAATGACATTCCTCATAGAAATAGAAAAGGCGATCGTGAAATTTATCTGGAAAAATAAAGAGACCTAGAATAGCCAAAGTAATCCTTAGCAAGAAGAGTGAAGCAAATTGCAAATTGGTGCAACTAGTTTGGAAAACTGTATGGAATTCCTTGGAAAACTTGGAATGGAACCACCATTTGACCCAGCTTTCCCATTCCTTGGTTTATACCCAAAGGACTTAAAAACAACATACTACAGGGACACAGCCACATGAATGTATATAGCAGCACAATTCACAATAGCTAAATTGTGGAACCAACCTAGATGCCCTTCAGTAGATGAAAGAGTAAAGAAACTATGATATATATGCATTAAGAGAATAAAATCATGGGATTGTAGGTAAATGGATGGAATTGGAGAATATTAGGCTAAGTGAGGTAAGCCAATCCCCCAAAACCAAAGGCTGAATGTTTTATCTGATATGTGCAAGCTGATCTATAATGGCGGGGGGAGCATGGGAGGAATGGAGGAACTTTGGATAGGGCAAAGGGGAGGGAGGGGGAAAGGATGAGACATGAGGATAGGAAAGATGGTGGAATGAGAAGGACATCATTACCCTAAGTACATGTATGAAAACAGGAATGGTATGACTCTACTTTGAGTACAACCAGAGAAATAAAAAATTGTGCTCTATGTGTACACTATGAATTGAAATACATTCAGCTGTCATGTATAACAAATTAGAATACATAAATAATTTTTAAAAAAGAACCAAGACCATCGATCCATTGATATCTGATACCTTTTTTGGGTATGTGTGTGTGTAGTGTGGAGGGTTGTCATTTGTTTATTGCTTGTTTGTTTTCAGTACTGTCATGCTAGTAACTTCCACCACATTCTGGGAAGTGGTCTTAAACTTAGTTTCATTAATCAGCCCTATCTCGGCTTCCCTACTGTACATATATATAAGCACACACACAAGAATAAGAACCCTCTTAGAGGCAGGATCATAGCTTCCTCGCACACTAATGCACTATGACTCCCATTTCTGTTAAATGTTTTATTTTCACAAACAAGAACTTGAGCCATGTTGCCCTTACCCGCTTCTCATCAATAATGCTAAGGCTCCCCCACTCCCTGCAAGTTCTTCTGCCTAGGTCTTCAGTTATCCTTCCTACTTTCCCCCTCTCTTCTCTTCTTCTCCAAAAGGAGGTCTAACCTCCAATCAAAATGGTCTGGTCACTGCTGGAGACATTTCTCCTACTTTTGTGAAACTTTTAAACATGAAATTCCCTTTTCTTAGACATCTCTTTCTTCCTACAAGTTCTTAGAAACCATCTCAAGTGTCACCTTCTTGGTGAACCTTTTCCTGTCTAACTTCTTCTGAAATATGTATAGACTTTTTCTCCTTTAAACTCCAGCACACTTTGTATGTTTCTGAATCTCATCTCTCTTTACTTTTTATCAGAGCTATCCTTAAGCCCAACTGCAAGTGCTGAGTAGGAGTAGGGTGTAAGTTTCAAATGTCTCCACAAACCTTGCAGTAGCAGATGCCTTTCTCTCTCTCTCTCTCTCTCTCTCTCTCTCTCTCTCTGTCTCTCTCTCTCTCTCTCTCTCTCTCTCTCTCTCTCTCTCACACACACACACACACACACACACACACACACACACTGTTTAAAAGTTGCATTCCAGTGTGTTTGCTATTATTTATGAAATTCAGTACAGACTTCTGTGGCCATTGAGATCAAAGATGGAAGAAAATCAAACTGATATTCAGGAGATTTTATGCAAATCTTTAGAAACAAAGATTCAGAAAAACTGTAAGTTCATTTCTAGAAATCACACCCTGTTGGATTTGTCTTCTTCCAGCTTGGAATTTAGGGTGAACAATAAATCATGGAAGTTATACCACAATTCTACAAGAACATTTGTAATATTTTGTCAAAGAGTAATCAAGTAGAGAGTGTTCTTATTTCTTAATGTGAATTTAGGTTGGAACTACTGATTTTTTATCCAGAGGAATATAAAGTTAGGTTCATGCTGGTGCCAGAGTCTAAATGAGATAAAGATTTAAATGCTCTTTAAAGAAAGTACTGAAGCTATGAAATTACTAGAAGAAATGATGGAATAGACACACAAACACACACACACACACCCTGTAAATTTTTATTTTCATGTATGCACTGTATGTATGTGTATATCTGTGCATGAAATCTTTAGAACTAAATAGTTTGCATGGCAAAATTGATTTTATTTTGCATTGCAAAATACTGTTGTCAAAATCAGAAGAAAAATAACTACTAAAAATAAGTTGAAAACATTTCAGGAATGGTTAATTTTTCCAATGTGTAATGAATCCTACAAATGAGTAAGAAAAATACCAAAAAATCCAATAAAAATTTGGGAGGAGATCTAAGGTTAGTTTATAGAAAATGATATGATAATAGTTTTTATTTTTTTTTATTTTTTTAATTGGTTGTTCACAACATTACAAAGCTCTTGACATATCATATTTCATACATTAGATTTTTTTTTTTGTTTTTTTAATTGGTTGTTCACAACATTACAAAGCTCTTGACATATCATATTTCAATTAGTTTTTATTTTTTTGAAGAGATGCTTAGTCTCACATGGAAGAAAAAAAATGGAAGTTGAAACTACCCTGAACATTATTTTTCACATACTAGGTTGGCAAATATCAAAAAGTCATACATATGGTTTGACAGTGGTTCTGTGAAGCAGGCACTCTTACATACTGCAGGTAGATGTTTTCATAGGATGAAAATGGGTAATAGTTATCAAAATTTTAAATTCATGTGTCCTGTAACCTGCTGATTACACTCTGGGCTTTAGCTCATAACATTACCACATGTATGGGACGAGACAAGTACATATTTTACATGGCACCTTTGGTCACAGAAAATCAAAGATACAAAGGAGACATTTGCCGTTAGGAGATGGGTTAAATTATGAAAAATTACTCAATAGAGCATATGTGGCTCCAGAACAGAAGGAGAAAGCTTTCTAAGCCCTGATATGGAATGTGGTCTCATATGAAGAATGATCTCCAAGATACAGAGCTAAGTGAAAAAAACAAGGTACAAACCAAGCCTTATTTATTTAGAAATGAGTAAAAAGGGTTGGGCAGGTAGCTCAGTGGTAGAGCATTTGCCTAGCATGTGTGAGGGTCTGGGCTTGATGCCCAGCACACACACACACAAAAGACAATAAATAAGTCAAAAAAATATACATGTATAATTTTTTGTAAAATATTTTTGGAAGGAAGCAAATGAAAGTGGTGAGATGAGAGCGCCCTTAGTGATGCTTTTGTATTTGCAGTCTCAGGAAAGTTGAGAAACCAGCATTCTTGGTCTTTGGCTTGGTGTGGATTTGGAGAAATGTCCTTTAGTGGTTCTTCTCTCAGGGAAGTTTCCTTCATACCCCCAGCAACTTAGACTCTGCTGTTTCTATCTTGGAGGACCTGATGTGAATACTTGCAAATTAGCAGGCCCCAGGCAAGCAATGATCTGTAGGAAGCTTCAGGAAAGAAAGAAAAAATATTCATCAACCACTAGGGCTAATTATTGATGCTCACAAGCCCTCCTACCCTCACTATTGAAAACACTCACAACACATTTCTAAGAAGGAATAACAACAAGGGTAACAGTTAACATACAATTTTAAGGATACTTTGAAAAAATAATAAGAAGAAAACTCTTTGGAATTTGCTTGAATAAACTTTAATTATGCACCATAGCTGCCGATCAGGAGTATAAGTATTTAGGCACATTCCCACTGATGCGCCTCTATATGTTCTTTTGCTTGTAAAGAGAGATCATTTTTAGTTGAATAGAACATTGAGCTTTGCTAATACCAAGTAAATGGAAATGGAAGGATATGGAGAAGGAAAAAGGGGTAAACAGGTTATGACAAGACCTTGAAAAAAAATACAAACAAAATATCATCAGTCTTGATTGTGTCAGCTAATTGACAAAATTCAGATCTGTCGAAAAGCTATCAAGGGAGGTTCTTGCCCAATATTTTGCTCCGAAGATGTTTTCAAACTTATTAACTTCCATTTACCAGGAAGCCGTGTTTTCTCAGAAGTATGGAAACCACAGAAGTTGCAAAGGACTTGGTATGGAGATGATGGAGTGTGGATGCATGACTAAGGATATGGCTTCAGAATCTACTTTATATCCCCCTCACTGAATTTTTGAGAGCCACTTGAAAGGAACAATTTTATTCCTAGCCTAACTTTTTCAGGGTTTTGTCTCATGTAATTTTCTGCTGCCTCACTATAAATCCTGAACTCCATAGTACAGAAACAATTTGGGTTAAATCTGTATCCTGCACCATTCCAGGTATTCAGAAGTGTGACAGCTACACATCATAATGACACTGTTGGTTACTGGTGACGAATCCTGTAACATTTAGATAGGCTTCTACAAGCATATCAGGGTTCTTTAAAAAGGGGTAACATAAGCTTCTCCCAGGAGGGAGAAGGGGGGCCATAGCTGGTATCCTGGTATATCCCCAGAAGTGAGAATGTTCTGCCTTTTTATATGTCCTAGGCTTCCTTAATTCTCCTGCTCTCTTCCCCTTATCTCTCTCCTCCCTGTACATGTGACTAGGCCCAGGAGGTTCTTGGTGGGATGACCAAAAGGTGAGAAGCAGGTGGACTGGAGGGGCCGAGGTGGAGTGATCTAGGTAGGAAGGGGGCATGATTGACAACTTTTATAACTCCCTGTAGGAGGGACAATCCCTGGGACAGATCATAGTAGCAACAGTTTGGAGCAGGAGCAGGTTCAATCCTCTCCAACTTTCCAGACCCCAGTTGGCCTCTTTTCTGACTATTTATCTTTAATTCTGGATTCAATAATATTCAAATTAGGTCACAAAGCACATGACAGAAATAATTGCAGCTAACCTTTATTAAGTATTTTCTGTATCTCAAGCACTGTGTACTGGAATAACATAGAATATCTGCTGTATCATATCTGTGCACCAAGAAATAAACATGGTGTATTACTAACAAAATCCTTCTTTTCGCTAGGACCGAAGCTCTTAAATCCCTGGTCCTTCTTCTCAAAGATGTTTTCATCAAAGACACAGTACAAATCCTTTCACGAGGCTACCCCCAGGCAATTGCCAGAAATAACTGATCCAAAGCTTTTCATCCTTAGCTTGAAAAAATTAAAAAAGTACCAGTTTGGTCCCAAGGAGACCCAGTTTCCATATGGCTGCCTGCCTGCCCTCTTAGAGGTTTATGCCTGACATCAGTAGTAGGGAGCACGTCTGATCAGAGAGCTTCTAATTAGTGAGAGGAAGGTGGTGGATGAAAGAAATAAAGTTTTCTGGATTCTCATGGGGGCAGTAGTTAGGACAAGGAGTCTATTATCTGCTACGTCCCTGGTCCTTTACAAACGGGCAGGCCCATCTGTAACCTGTGCTACCATGACCAAGGGACAGAACCAAAGCATATTACAAAGTCTAATTCCAGACTGAGACTCTTCATTGTGTGCTAAGTTCACTTGCTAACCACAATCCTTCCTCCCAGCCTCTTTTTAAAGTAGGCAAAGAACTTTGTTAATCTTTGTCTCACACTTTATTCCTTGTTTCTTCAGTTTAATTAGCAACAAAGAACAAATTCTACAAAAGCAAAACAAACAAACAAACAAACAAAAAAACTGAAAAGACTTGCAGTGGCCAAAGATCTTGGGCATAAAAAATATGTAGATTTTATTGGATCCATAAACAAAAAAAAAATTTAAAGTGGTCACACTATAATAACTCTTAGTAATTCTTCAGGTCTTCTCTTCAGAAGCTGACTCAATTCAGTGAACCTCATTCTTGGAAGTCTCAACATAATTCTATAGGAGAGCTGAAGACTCTTCTTCATTATCCTGGCCTCCAGGAGAGTGGTACTTTTCCATCCACAGATTGTTTGGGGAGAGCTTCAGCCAGTCCCTTGAAACTAGCCAGAATGTTTGTGCCAAACTGGTTAGGGTGCTGGGAGACAGTTTGGTGCAGACAGCTGCTTTGTCTAGCATGACTGTAAGGGTGAAAGTATTAACTGCCAGAGATCTCCGAATTTTAATGTTGTTTAAGTGCATCACTGTTCTTGATTTGTAAACATATTCACCTCTTCAATACTAGATTTATTGTTGATCACTAACTTTTCTAAGGAGAACCGAAGCTATTTAGCATTGGCTGTAGCTGTTCTACAATGCCCATTTGTGCCTCAGTTTGGTGAGTTTCTCTTGGTTCATGATAGTTGCTTGGATCCTGTTGGAATGGACGTGGTTTAGGGGACACCAGGGCTGGGCTACAGGGGGGTCTTGCTAGTAGAGAACAGGCATATATGCAGGAACACAAGATGGCAGCTGGTGGCCTCTCTGCTTTTCTGATTCTGCCTCTCTTCTTCCTATAGCATGGCCATGGAATTCTGCTGACTCTGGTGGGCCTCTTACAATGCTGTTGGCTCCTTCTGCTCCCCTGTTGATGCGACTTTACATTGTTCAAGTGATCTCAAGATGGCAGACTACTGTACAACATAGTGAATATAGTAAATGATGACATATTGTGTTCTTGAGGAGTGCTAGAAGAGTGGATGTTAATTGTACTTACTGCAAAAATGACTATGTGAAGTGATACATAAGTTGATAAGCTATACTTAACCATTCTACAAAGTTTATGTGCCTCAAGGAATCTTGTTGTGTATGTACACATGTAATTTTAAAAGCATAAGTGTATTTGGGGGTGGGGAGATGACAGGCTGCACCCACGAACCTATTTTCCTTCTTATCCTAAATCCCATGAAACTAAAGGCAGAAGGAAATATTTTTTCAGAAAAATTTCAACCATATTACTATAAAACTGAGGAACATCACTAGTGGGTTGAAAATGGAAGAATTTCTGAAAATTTGAAATCAGATCTAGCTGATTTTCCTACCACCATTTGAAAAAAAAATGTGCAACAGAAACGTTGTAGAAATGATCAGACAATAAGTAATCACCAAGTGTCGAGGAAAGAATCAGGAAGACAAGTACCAGCAACATAAAACAGAAAACTTATTCCCCAAGGAAATAAACTCAGTAGAATCCATGTAGGAGGTTTATAAACAATACAATTGAAGTCTTAGAAAATATTTAAGAGGGCAATAATTGTATCATCTGAAACCAAGAAGAGATCTTGGTATCTACAGTTTTGATTATCAAAAATAGTAAGTGAGAAAATTAATGGAAAGGGTACAAAAGGTTGGAAATGCTACTTGTTGAGACATCCTTGAAGAGCACAGAACAAAAATGCCCATTCTTTTGGAACCAAATGAAGGGTCACCTTTGTAATTTTATGTCATTTCAAACCAGGGTATTTAAAAAAAATTTTTAAAAAGATGTTGATGGATCTTTATTTTATTCATTTATTGATATGTGGTGCTGAGAATCAAACCCAGTGCCTCACACATCCTAGGCAAGCACTCTACCACTGAGCTACAATCCCAGCCCCCCCAGGGCATTATTTTTAATAAAACATTTTTATTGGAGTATTATTCATATGCCATGCAATTCATCCCTTTAAAGTGGATAAATCAATGTTTTCAGTATATTCACAGACATGTGGGACTGTCTCCCACAGACAAATATAGAATGTTTTCATTACTTCCCCCCAAAAACCCATTCCCTCCTCCATCCTTCATCCCAACCCCTTTCTCCAAGCAACCTGTTTGCTTTCCTTATCTGTACATTTTCCAGTTCTGGACTTTCATATGAACTGAATCAAATAAAATATAGAACTTTGTGACTGGCCTCTGTTACTTAGCATAATGTTTTCCAGGCTCATCCAAGTCATAGCATGTATTGTATCAGGACTTTCTTCTTTTTCATAGATGAATACTATTCAATCATATGGATATACACCATTTTGTTTATTGGTTTTTCTATTTATGGGGATTTGGGTTGTTTCCCCCTTTTGGCTCTCATGTGTCATGCTACTAAAAATATTTGTGTATCAGTTTTTATGTCGATGTATGTTCTTATCTTTCTTGGTTGTGTACCTAGGAGGGAAATTGCTGGTTAGATGGTTACTCCGTGTTTAGTTGTTTGAGGATCTGCTGCTGTGTGTTTCACAGAAGCTCACTGTTTTACAATCCCACCAGCGACCTAGGAAGGTTTCAACTTTTTCTTAAACTCACCAACTCTTGTTATTATCTGTCCTTTTGATCCTAGCTATCCTTGGGGCTGTGAATTAATATCTTATTGTGGATTTGATTTGCATTTCCCTGATATCTAATGATCTTGCACATCTGTTTATGGTCTTATTGGCCATTCAGAGAAGTGCCCATTTCTAACATTTCTTTCTCGATTTTTGAGTTGTACATATAATCTCCATACAAGTCTCTTATCAAATATATAATTTGCAGATGTTTTCTCCTGTTTTGTGGGTTGTATTTTTATTTATTCATTTTGGTGTCCTTTGCAGTACAAAATTGTTTAATTGTGACAAAGTCCCATTTATCTGATTTTTATTTTTTGCTTATTATGTTATGAATTATCTAAAATTCCTTGGCTAAGTCCAAGGTCATGAAGATTTATTCCCATGTGTTCTCAAGGTTTTATAGTTTTAGCTCCTACATGTAGGTCATTGACTCATTTTGAGTCAATTCCTGTATACAAGGCATGTTATCATTTCTGAGTCCTAAGGGAGTCCCTGCGACTTTGTAAACAGAAGATACTATATTTTCCTTTGAACACTGGTGCAGTGGATTAGATGCTGATCCCTCAGGTGCTGGTTTAGCACAGAGCATGGGGTTGGGTTCTTTGTCGCATGACTTTGAAAAATAAAATCCATGGACCGGGTGAAAGCAAAGTAACAGGATTTATTAGAGTAATAGAAAGAAAGCTGAGCTTCCAAAGATGGAGGGGTCCCAAGAGAGGGATACCAAAGAGTGGCTATTGTCTAGGGGTTTATTTAGATCTATAGGTTTAAGGAAGTCTGCCCCCTGCCCAATCCTGGGTAAGGCAGTCAACATCCACGAGGTACTCATGCAGCCTTTAGTCCAATCAAAATATCTATCAGACATTTTTCCTTCTTTGGAGGGGCATGGACCTCAGTCATGTAGGTCCTGATTTTAAAATACTCTTTTTGTAATTTCTTAGCAAATATCTACAGGTGTTGTTTGTGCTCAGCTGCCCAGGAAGTTACCCAGGACCCCAACTCTGTATGCCCCCAGAATTCTCTCTTCTTCCTGCCATCACTGGAGTTCAATTAAGACCTCAAGAAAAAACAAGTAATATTATATGACAGTATCCATCACATAAAATTATTTTCTCTTCAGCTTGCTGCAGCCTGCAAGGTAATGGGGATAAAGAATATCAGACACTTTGAAATCAGTAGAAGTTCATCAGTCATCTACCTATCTTTATATCTTTCACACTCTTATTTGTATTTATTTTGAAATATGCTTGCAAATCACTTGACTACTGAATTCAGCATAATGGAGGTGTATGATATGAAGAAGAGCTATAATTATGTTTCCTCCAATGTAAACAAGTCAGAACTTGATAAATTATTTAGAAGGATCTGGATACCCAATCCATTCACATGCACCTAAAGTGAATTTGATTCCAATAAATATATTTGTTTGATAAATGACTTCTGCCTGCATGATTTATCAGTTGAGTGTCGAATAACTCTACAGCAGCAAGGCATTAGTCCTGTTTCACATTTTTTTTTACTTCCACTGGAGGCTGAGAGACTGATAGGAGTATATTTTATAATTTCTAAGAGGGTTAGGGGGAAAAGGGGGGGGTTCAAGTAGTCAGTGTATGATTCAAAAGCTGAACTAAAAAAATTGAAGGCAATAAAGACAAAAATTTTACTTCAACCTAAAATCATGGAAATCATCTGTCTAGTGAAAAAAGTAAAAAAGAATTCTTTAGGGATAACTGAGCTTATTAAACTATAAACCACATAATGACTTCTCATATCACCAATTCATTCCCAAGGGGCCAGAGTTGGCTTGGAGTTTAAGGGTATCTCTGTAGATCAACTGATTTAGGTGGGTTTGGAAAGTAGCAAATTTTATGGCTGAAAACTAGGCTGAGTAATGAATCTGAAAATCACGAACAACTGGTATTTAAACAATAAAATGCAAATCCAGTGCTGGACTAGATGTAGCTGTTATGTCTGTTTGAGGTGGCTGAGGAACAAAGCGCCAAGCCACCTTGTGCGTGAAAGAAGCACTAATCTTGTGCCAACAGAACCACCTGTCAATCAGCGGGGTCTCCTGACCAATCCTGGATCTCAGCAAGCTCCCCTGATCAACCCCAGTAGGTCAAGGGGCTCCAAGATTTATAAATGAGGTCATGGGTGGAAATTCCAAACTGAAAACCAGGTTCCATTGTTGATGGCTGCTCAAAGGCAGGTGATCATGCTTTTATGATGTTTCTAATCTGCCTGGTTGGGTGAGTTTCCCCAGTAGTGATTAACACTTAGAGAGTGGATGTAGGGGGGCAAGCTTACCCAGTATGGGGAATGGCAGGCATTCAAGGGAGTCGAAAATTAACATTTTTTCCTCCAGTGCCATGAAGTGAATTTTGATCTCACGTTACATTAAGGGTACTGTAGGAATGGACTTTCCAGTTTCTCACTTATCACCACTTGAACCAGCTTTTGGCGGATCTAATATTTCTAAGAGGTCCTGTTAACCACTCATAAGCTAGCACAGATCTGACCATCGATGTCGTGCAATGAGTATTGTCATATTATCATAATTAATAATAATCGTAGCCACTATCTTCAATGGTAGTTTGTTTTGTGCCAGATTTTATGACAGTATTATGGATTTATCTATTAATCTCACAGCAGCAACATTGTGATGATCTCTAACTTATAATTAAAGACATTTATAAATACTGCAAATGACTTTTCAAGATCATGCATCAAAATGGTAAAACTGGAACTTACATATCTATCTATCCAACACCAAAACTCTCTGCATAGCCACTTTTCTGCTTCTTGAGTTCTGTTCTCTACTTCTTATAGAATCAAATAAAAAAAAAATGTTCCATGTAATATGCTTCACCTTGCTCAGCAACTATCTAGATGTCTTAGAGTCTCCTGACCTGGGAAGGGAGACTCCTGTGTTCTACTTCATTAGGGAGGCAGCGTGCCCCACAGTGTCTGTATTTTTAGAGCTATCTCTTCATGTATTTTCCCTTTGATCGACTTTCTCCTGGAGGATTCTTTTTCATAGTATCATTATTCAAATTGAGATGATCATTCTTATTATTTTAATATTAATTTTATAGTATTTTTGGTAGTTAGTAAACATCAGATACAAAATTAAAAAGGAACATTGGGGAAAAAAAACCACTATTTCCCTCCTCTCCTTATCCTAGTCACTCAATTCCTCTGGCTGAAGACTTCCACCACTCGCCGTTCCTCACCTGTACTTTATGAGGTGCTGTAAGCATTTAGATATTTCTGAATTATAAAAGTTGTAAGATAATTGTTGTTTTAAGTCACTACATTTGGGGTAATTTGTTACACAGAAATGAGCAGTAATGTTTATTGTTTTAAAATAGCACGTTTTGGGGTAATTGTTTTATGCAGCAACAGACAAGGAATATATTTAGAGACAGTTGTATAAGAAGTAATTAGAGAAATAGGCCTGATTAATGATGGGACAGTGCAGACACCTCTACTGCTATCAAATGACAGCAATGACATGAAAGACACTGGCTCTTAGGGGTGTTCTAGGATCCTTGCGATTATACATAATGACATTGCGGATGTCATAAGGGAGCTTGGCAAGCTGAACACTTGTTAGAGCAGTGATTCTCCATTCTGCTTACACCTTAAAACATCTTAGGAGTATATTTCAGTAAAGCTTTTCTTTTAAAAAAAGTATAATACTGGCAGTAGTAGTGTTACAGGCCTCCAATCCCAGTGACTTGGGAGGCTGAGGCAGGAGGACTGCAAGTTCAACTTGTTGAGGCCCTAAAGCAACTTAGTGAGAAACTGTCTCAAGATAAAAAGGAGCTGGAGATATGGCTCAGTGGTAAAGTGCCCCTAGGTTAAACCCCTGGAACAACAACAAAAAAGTTTAATACTGATCTTAAGATTCCACCACAAATCAACAAAATAAAATTTTCTATATTTTATTCCTGGTCATGGGCTTTATTAAAATTTCCTAAGTGATAGTAGATATAGCCCATTTTGAAAAAAGTAACACTGACCTAGCCAATTCTATCTTTTTATTGAAAATCTCAAATACATGTATCTACTTCTCCAGAAACTGTGGCAATACCTAATTTTTGACTCTCAGCTTGTGTTCATCAATGTAATTCATCTTCATTATAGCCTCTAGTCCCAGAATGACCACTACTTAGGAGGAAACCTTAAACAAGCTATTGAACTTCTTTGTTTTCACTTTCTCAATAAAATGAATGCATAGACTGATTTTCAAATGATTTTTGTAGTTACTTTTCTGTTTGCTGTAATAAGTCTCCATGAATATAATGGCTGAGAACAAAACAAATTTATCATCTGGGAGATCTGGAGGTTAGAAGTCTGAAACGGCTCTTACCTGGCCAAGATCAAGGTGTTGGCAGGGTTGGGTTCCAATCAAAAAGCCATAAGAGAGAATTCATTTCTATGCTCATTCCTGTTGTTACTGTTTGTTCTCCTAAGGACTCGTGTGCTCAGAGGTGGGCCTTTGTGAAGTGATTCGGTCACGAGGGCTCTAACCTCATCAGTGGATTAATCCACTCATGAACTGATGATAATGATAGCTGGAGGGACTACTGGGGGTGGGACCTAGTTGGAGGGAGTAGGCCACTTTGGATATACCACGGAAGGGTTTATCTTCTCCTCTCCCCTTTCATCTTCATCCTCTCTGCTTTCTGGCTGCCATGAGCTGAGCATCTTTCCTCCATGATGCCCTTCTGCCATGATGTTCTGCCTCACCTTAGGCATGGAGAAACGAAGTCTGCAGACCATAGACTGAGACCTCTGAAAATATGATCCAAAATAAACTTTTCTACCTCTAAGTTGTTTTTGTTAGGAATTTTGGACCCAATAGTGCAACGCTAACACACCACTGTTGTCTGAATTGAGTTTTATGCAGTTATTGAACTGAGATCTCTTATTTTCTTGCTACTCTGTTGGGGATTGACATTAATTCCCAGGGGTGTCCCCCTTGTCTTTGCACATAGCCCTGTACAAATCAGACCTGGCAAAGGATTGTGGAATCCTTTTCACACTCTGTCTTCAGACTCACTCTTCTGCCTTCCATCTTAGAACCTCTCTAATTGCAGTTGGGAAAATTTCTCCATCTTTAAAGCCTCATATGATTAGATTGGGCCCCCTTGGGTAAAACAGGATAATCTCCCATCTTAAGGTCCTTAACCCTAATCACTTTGCAAATTCTCTTTTGCTATGTAAAGAAACATATTCACAGGTTCTGGGGAGGAGGATGTAGATATCTTTGGGGACCATTATTTCTCCCTCTCACACCTTCTATATCTATCTAAGAGCCTAACCTTAAATTATTGGCTGCTTCTAGTGTAGAGTACAGAGCCTTATCACCTTCTCCTGGGGAATTCTTCTCAAAGCTATATATCTTCACCTCAGAAAATCCTAATGTGCTACTATGGCTGCCTCTATTACTCCCACCATACTCTGGAAACTACAGAAAAAAATTGCTATAAATCAGGATTTATAATCTATTTTTAATCCTTTGATGATGTCTGCTTTAAATTTGTACACCGTGGGTGCCCAAGTGAGAATGTTGTCAATCCTACAAGTTGAGTTTCCATAGATGACGGATGAAAGATAGATTTATTCATTCACTATGGTATAGTGATTGAGTCATTGAACTTCAAAGTTAGACAACCTGAGTTTTAATCGTAGTTTTTCCATTCACAAGCCGTGTGTTATAGGACAAATTGTGCTATAGACAAGTGGTCTCCTGGGTCATAATTCCCTAATATGTAGAATAGCATTGATCATTGCTGGGTTGTATGAGGAATAAATAAGAGAGTTCAGTGGAGACAAATATCACATAGCCAGGTAGAGGGCCAGCACCTGCCTGCTATCCAAGGAACATTCCCTAGGTGCACTGTGTTAGGTGATAGAGGTGGCTGAACAGACATGTTGGATGAGGACACCATGCTTGTGGACAATATCTTAGTGGTTTGGCATGCTCTAGGTTGAGATGATGGAGAATTTCCTTTTCACCTGGGCTCATGGGAAGTTTTATGAAGGTAAAGTCTAGAACGCTGGGTAGATGGTACAGATGTGGGTGGGGAGGGAAATATGGCTGCTTTCTGGCTTTGGTGGAGAAGTACATTGATTGCAATAGTAATATATTGGAACTGCTTGTCTACAGAACAGCTTCTATTTGCTGAAATAACTAAGTACTTCCTACTCTCCTGTTCACCATCTAGTTTTCACATAGTTCCAACAAAAATTAGCTCTTTACCACCTGTCAGTTACTTGGTTAGCCTGTTACTTGGTTACTCCCTGAGCCTGGTCCCTCCTTACCCTTCTTAAAGAACGGATTCAAACATGACCTCTCACGTGACCTTTTCTGATCCTTCCAGGAAGAATCAGCTTCTCATGTCTCTATGCTTCCATAAACAGATTATATTGTTGTACTAATCATATCATATTATAATTACTTGTGATTCCCTCCCTACTTTCCTATAAGAATGAATACAGGGCTGGGGTTGTGGCTCAGTGGTAGAGCGCTTGCCTAGCACATGCGAGGTCCTGGGTTTGATCCTCAGCACCACATAAAGTAAATAAATAAAATAAATGTGTTGTTTCCAACTACAACTAAAAAATAAATTAAAAAAAATTTAAAAAAGAATGAATACATTCTTCCTGAGGGTTCACTTTTTTTTTTTTTTTTTTTTACCCAAAGCACCTCATCAGATGGTTGTTCACTTCCACAGAATTCCCAGGAGAAGGTCTAATGGGGGAATGCATTGAAAAGAGTAGATTTTTTTTGTGTGTGTGGATGAAAAGCAGCATATCTTGAAAATACAAAACAAGAATAAGAATGTGACCTACGTTTAGACTCAGGTCTACAGTTGCAGAGATGTGAAGAAAATAAGGAGTCATTTGTCATTGCCCGGTGGCCTGGGGAAAAGCTAGACTCTCTGGCTTAGAGCATTGGTACCCTGTCCTGTAGCCGTTTTTGATGGAGGGAGTCATATCCTGCCCATGATTTTAAAGCACCCTGCTAAGGTTAGCATGCATACAGGAAACCAAGCATCACAGCAAAGTAGTATCAATTGCTCTTATTTATGGAATAATTTACTGAATACCAGGCACTGTTCTCAGTATTTTAGCTGCATTGACCAACTTGAACCTTAAAATAAATCTGAGAGATACTCATATCATCCCCATTAGATGACTCAGAAAGATAAAGAAGTTCTCTTTCTCGAGGTGTTGTGGATGACCAACAGATTCGACCATCAAGGCTGTATCCCACAATTCTTATATATGAAATGAACTAGTTTAATAAATTTGCTACAAGGCATAGAGGCAGGTACTAGAACTATCCAGTTAGGGGGCTTGTTAATAGATATAGCCAAAACAACAATTTCAATAGATGAGAAATGGCCAGGGACAGAGGCCATCAGATCTCTTACCACTCACCCCTACATTGCAACTTGCAATCTTTGCTTCTACGGTGCTCAGTGGAGATGGCCCCAGTCGAAAGACTTCATAGGGAAGCATCCAAGGACCTCAAGGTGGGGCCTGTAGATATTGTTGAAGATAGACCAAGTGGAAGAGAATTCCCTGGTTGGGAACGTGTCCTCCAGAGCATCAGACAGGGCACTAGAATGAGCGTCTCCATGTCCATCTACTCACCACAGAGGAGAAGGCTCAGCTATTAATTTCACTTTGGAGACCAGGAATGAGTTGATTTACATGGTCATGGGAGGAAATATGTATCTCCAGGCACTTAAGAAAGTGCAAGTTCTATGAACTGTACTGTGGAGAGTACAAGTTTGGGAAGGACTTTGACCCTCTGAGCAGAGCCAATAAGCTAGACAATAGTTCAGCGTTTTCAGTGAGCAAATTTCCTTACAATGTTCTAATAGGAACTTCATTTCCTATTAGAACATTGCTTTCCTGGAGAAAGACAATTCCTGGAAGCAATAGGAAGCATTACAAATTCGATTTATGGCATGAGGTGGAAGAATTAGAAGAACTTTCCATACTCTTCAAGGAATCCTGAAAGGGACTGAAGAGAAGGAATGGGGGAGGTTGTGTAGCACAGACTGAAGACAGTGTGACCTCTGAGTCAGATAGACCTGACGTTGAACACTGTCCCACCAGTTGCTGGCTGTGTGACTTGGGCAAGTTGTGGTTTGATCCTTATTTTCCTTGTTTGTAAATTTGGCAGACCAGTAACTATCTTGAAAGAAAGTTCCAAATAATTAGGAAATGTACCAAACACAGTACTCAGCACAAAATAGGTACTCAAAAGTGAAATCTATGGACTGAATTTAGCTTCCAGGGTTGTACAGACACAATATTGAGCCAAGACCATGGGAGACATAGATTCTTGTCCTAAGCCAGTGTGGCCATACCAGCATCTGGTTTTCATCACACATTCTTTCTACATCCTATCTGGTGCTCACCACAATGTGGGAGCTCATGGGTCTGTGCTCACACCAGGCAAAAACCTCCAAGTCATTCGAGACTGGGTCCATTTTGCTTACCACTTAATGCCTGGAACATGGTCACCGTTCTATGTTTGTGAAATAAAGTTCACAGCTAATTGCATTGACCGCCCATATTTGGGATGTTTGGCTCCAAGAACAGAATATGGTGAAGACTTTCTCTACCACAGTATCACATATGTTCTTAGACATTTTTCAATTTGTTTCAAGTTTATTTCATGTATAGAATAATGCCCAGGTACTTAGCAAGGATACTGAAGAACCCAAAGAAAAATTCTTAAATTCAGTCCTTTCATATCTTCTGACAAATGTAACTGAAAAAGATGCTTTAAAAAATAGTCCTAGAATTTTATGGCAATAATGGAATAAAAATTATCTTAGAAAAACAATTTTTTATGAATGGACACCTACCAATTTCCTAACAATAAGAAAAAAGGTGGACAATAAGTTCTATAATATCTGCTACTAAATTATTGTAGCCTAATATTCCAACAAAGGAGATGAATAAGGTTCTCCTTCTATATTTTATTTCACTAAGACATTGACCTGGATATTGCTTCTCACATGTAATCTAGGAGAGAATAGAAGATAGTTTGAGGATTTGCATAGAGCTCAGGAAAACATAAAATGTGAATACAATATGTAGCTTCCGTAATCAATGTTCTCATCCTTTAATTTCAACTTTTAATGAATTACATGATCCAAAACATATTTGTAAAAACTAGCTGGCATTTTTATGCCTTTGATTTTGGGAAGTTATATTTTATAGATTTTTATAAAATTTCTTTCATATTATGTTTGGCCATTAATATAACCATTTTTTTTTTTACATTTTTGTTTGAAGAAGAAAATTAATTCCTTGATTCATCGCTTAGCTGCAACCATGTTTTGACAGTAAGTAGTGTGGGGCTGGATTCCAAGTTTTAGAAGGATTGTAGAATTTTCTAGAAGTAATAAGAGAACACCTTTTATGGTTTAGATATACAATGTCCCCCCAAAAGCTCATGTGTTGAGAATGTTTCAGAAGTGAAATGACTGGATTATGAGGGCTGTAATGTCATCAGTGGATTAATCCATTTGATGACTTAATAATTTGAATGAATTACTAAGTGGTAACTATAGGCAGGTGAGGTGTGGTTGGAGGGAGTAGGTCACTGGAGGACTGTCCTTTGGGACTATATCTGTCCCTGGCCCCTTCCTCTTCCTCTCTCTGTCATGAGCTGAGCAACTGTCCTCCACCTTGCCTTTGTGCCAGGATGCTCTGCCTCATGTCAGCGATTGAGCTGGCTGACCATGAGACTTCTGAACCCATGAGCCAAAACAAATGTTTTCTCCTCTAAGTTGTTCCTGTCAGGTATTTTGGTCACAGTGATGAAAAGCTGACGAGCACACCATCCCAATCTCTAAGGTTTCCAGGTAGCAAGGTTTAGTGTCTAAGAGCACACTTTGGCTCTGGAGGGAGATATTTGGTTACACTCTGGGGTGGCCCCTCCTGATCCTCATTTCCATTTGAGTCTGGGCAAGGCCTATGGCTGTTCCTATGGCAAATGTGGGGGATGTCACCATCATTATAATGGTAAGTTGTGTGCCTCCATCTTTTTATTAGGTTCTCTCTTTCTCTTTATTTCTGCTTCAGTCCCTCACTTCTCCCCACTCCATTCTTCTGTTCCTGGCTTTGAAGAAGCAAGCTCTCATGGAGCCCAAAGCCTCAAAATTAATTCTACCAATAGCTTGAAGAATCTAGCAAGTAGATTGTTCCCTGGTCAAGGTTCTGCTGGAAATCCAGCCATGGTGGACACACTTGGATTGCGAATGGACCCTAAGCTGAGGACCCATATCAAGCATGCTTTGACTCCTGTGAGCTAAAAATGAATGAAATTTCTTTGTGGTAAAATTTATCAGAATAGATAACCAGTTGCCTTTCTCTGAGGCACCTCTAAGAATCTCTAATTCTCTGGAGTACACAATTTTGGAAACTAACAAAGAAAGATACAATAGAAATCACAGCAGTTTATGAAGCTCAAATTCAAATACCTGAAGTCTTGAAAAATGTCCACTGTGGTTGCTCCTGCCCATAATCTACTGTTTCGTTTTCTTCCTGTTACACTAGGCAACACAGAATGACAAAGGGAATCCTGCTATCCTGAATCAGACTAAAATTCTTGATGGCAGAATGCTGGTACAGTAAGGACTAGAATTAGGTTCTGCATTGCTTTGACCATTTGAAAATTTTCTGCAATAGGAGGAAAACTGAAGTAAAGAACAAAAAAGTGACGGGATATTATTTATTAGCCCACAGTAATGACAACATCCACAGATTGCATGGACAAAAGCTTGTGGTCTCTGCTCTGCTTTCTTGTCATAACTTCATTGCTTGTCATATTCTTTCCACATTTGTGAAAAACTGACCACCAAGTCCTCCAGGTGGTCATCTAATAAGAGTAACCATCCTAGTGGAGAGAGTACTTGGCAGCAGCAGTATTAAGCAGTACTCATATCATTTCTTTTTCCTGGACACCCAGGAATACTGCATTTCCCAGTCTCTCTTGTAGTTGGGTTGAGGCTAAATGACAGGAAAAACTAGGTAGGAGGGATGAAAGCCACTTCAAGATCTGGCCATTGCAAACAACTCTTGGTGCTTTTTAGCTTGTTCTAAATATTAATACATCCCTTTGCCTTGGTGCCTTAGAGTCCCCATGGTTCAGGTGGGAAAGTCACAACATAACTGAAGGCTGCTCAACCTGATTTGAATCTTTTGTGAACTTGAAATAAAACTTGCTTATATAAAAACATTGAGATGTCAGGTTTTATTTTATTTCAGTCATGGTCCAGCCCATCCAGATTAATACAAGGACTATGTTCCCAATTTCCTAAGGACCAACTCTCACTGTGGGAAGCCATTCTAACACGTGATTGGGTGACTCCTGTTAAGGGCCTGAGGCACTTTGGCTAAGTCGAAGTTTTCCCGACCCTTTCCTGATGAGAGAGCCCATCCGTGTGGGGGTGTGCCTGACTACTGACCCCGGAGACCCAATCACTGACCCTGACCTTGGAGTGCAGCCCCCCTCAACCTTCATTGGATGGAATTCTCCCCTGAATCTCTTGTTCCCTAATAAAAGGCTAGTCCCCGGCGTGCTCTCTCTCTCTCTCTCTCTCCTGCTAGCCCTGAGTAATCCTTGCTGCCCTGCTGGGCAGGTTGGAGGAGCGAACCAGAGAGGTGAGCCGTCTCGGACCTAGCAATAGAAATAAGGTAACTGAGTCTTGTGTTTTTATTTCGATCTCTTCTAACTAACTTTATGCCTAGAACCTTATTAATGAAACCACTGCGCAGGCCGCGTGGTAGATCTCACTCTGCTTATTTACTCTTGTACCCATGCTTGAGATAGCTCTAGTGAAGGTAATCACATGTGAGGAAGAGTCAATGCCTATATGGTCTGAGATGTAAAAAAAAATTGCCCTATGTTTTCCATGGTCATTACTGATCTTCTGGGAGATAAATTACTATATATTATGGTCAATTTCCTGGATCACTGATAGAGCACATGTTCAAAAGTCTAAGAGCTTCCAGGATAAATGTTTATGAAATAGGAATTTGGTCATTTTTACCAATTTGGATTCATTGAAAATTTTTTTTTTAGTCTATTAATCAAATATTTATCAGCCTGAAATTTTTCTTCTTATTCATACTCTTTTCATGTCTGGGAGTTTATGCTGCACAATTTAGTGTGTTTGTTCAAATATAGGAGGGCTTCATGTAAATTCCTTATTTTTCACTAACACTGTGTCTGGCTTTGTTTTTATTAAATATTAATACATTTATCTTGCAGAAAATTTAATTTTTTTCTTTGCAAATCCTGAAGAAGTGGAAAGTTAAACTCCAGAGATTATGATTAGTATTGTACATGGGCAATCTCATCTACATTAATCTCATCCTGGGACCAGTTTTCATTACAGAAAATCTTTCTTGCACTGAGGAAGTGGAGCAGGGAACTTTAGCATCCTTGTGTTGTAGGAAAACCCTCCTCTCCCTACTGAAGTTTTTATGATGCAAATAGAGCTATCTTTAATGACCTAAGTTTTCTTTTCTTATGAATTTTATATCTCTTTGGAATGTTATATTTCCATAATTGGACAAATATCAAAAGGCATATTTTTTTCTGACAAGATTATTGCTCTCATTGGCAATTGCATAGTTTTATTCTTTAAAAGCGATAGTGTGGGCATTTCACTAATTCTGTAAAGAATGAAAATAAATATACAAGACACAAAAAAGGAGATTTTTGTTCAGAATTAAGTGCTCAAATTAGCAACATATGCAGTAAAGTACTATTGAAAAATTCAAACCCAAAAGAATTTGAAAAAAAAATATAATGGATGTGTGTGCACCATTTTTATCATTTCACCACTCTTACCTTGCCACAATATCTGAGTCTCTCCATGTTTGTACATACACATACATACTTGTGTGCATATGTATAAATTCATAATTCCCTTTTTCCAAATCTTCTGATGGTATCATGAAGATATTTCTTGACATTTCTGCATTCAGTACTGCATCATGCATGATCCAAGAACAAGAACATTTTTTTTTTCTAAATAGACTCTATACTACAGCTGCACTTAGGAAAACCAACATTAACTCCAAAACATCATCTAATTTTCAGTCTCTACACATTTTCACTATTTCTTACTTTTAAAGTAAGGATCCTTTTAAGATGTATATGTAGCCTTTGCTGGGGAGTCCCTTTAGGCTCCCATAACCTAGAACTTTCCTTTTGCCTTTCCTGTTTCATCATGGTATGGCATTCTTTGATAATTGCAGCCACACGGCCTACAGAACATTCCACCTTTTGAATTTGTCTGACTACTACATCTTGGTTAAATCTGAATCACACATCTCAGGCAAGAATTCCACAAAGGTGATATGCATCTCATAGAAGTCATACTGGAAGACACAGGACATCAGGACAACCCACTGTTGGGAGGGAGCTTAACCACTTGGCTAAGGTGATGATTACCAGATTGCCATTTCACAATTTTCCCTTTGAAAATAGTGAAGCATTGGGGGGTACTCTGAGATAATGTGATTTTTTTGGTTTTGTCCAGTGCCTCTTCATTCAATGGTTTCTGTATTTATTGATGTATTCTTGCTTGAATTGCACAGAGGTTACCAATGTTGATTTTCTAATTCTATCATTCTTTCATTGCATTCTTTCATAAAATATTTTTTTGTATTTTATCTCCATGCATTATATGTTTATGTAATATTTATTTTTAGTATTATTGCAGACCCAGGGATTATTTAAATATAGTTATTCTTACATATTATGACTTTGTTGCTCAAATTGTTCTAGACTTGGCCAGTAAGGTTCCTCTCACCTCTTCACCCCAGTTTTGTGCTTATTTGACATGAACACATTAACATTTGAATACTTACTTGCTTTCTGGTCCAGTCGTATAAATGGAATGATACAATGTGTGATCTTCTGCACCTGATGACTTTCACTTAGCACACTGTGTTCCAGGTTCATCTCCATGCGTCATGCATCAGTATTTCATTTTATTTGTTGGCAAGTAATATCCATCGTATGAATATACCACTCCCCAGAGTTTGGAGTGTCCCTTTCTCATTTCGAATCTAAGTTTTGCAATGACTCAGACTTTCTCAACGGAAACAGGGGAAAGAAGGTCTGCAGTAACTGTTAAGAAACCTAGAAGGAAGAAGAGACATCCTGCAATCATTTTTCTATCCAACAGAAATACATTAAAGGAAACATATGGTAGAATGAAACTGGAGACAGATGAGGCTACCTTTAATATAAGTCAAGTATCTATGGGGCCTTTTAGGAATAAAAGGAGATAGGGAGAGGAAAAATTACCATCAGGGGTGTAAGGACTCCTGGGGTGGCAGAAATGGACAGACATTCATTCAGCACATAGTCAACCAAAATTTGGTGTATATAGAGTCATATTGAGGGTTAGGACTTCAACATAAGAATTTGGGGGGATACAATTCAGTCTATGACAACTAATTAAGTCCTGTACTTCTATATGTCTAAAAAATCATGTCAGTTTTTTTTTAAGGCAAAGTTCTTACTTATTTAATCAAAGTTTCTGTAACACCAGGGTTCCGTGTAGTGCCCGACATATAGTGACAATCAGACACATTATTGGGGTGAACAAATTCATGATTGAAAAGAACAGTAACAAATTAAGAGAGTCCTGAACTTCCTGTTGACACCCCTTTTCAACAAAAATGTTAGAAAATCCACTCCTAGGTACATTTTATGCCAGTTCTAATATTGTCCAATTCTTTTTCTCTGAAGGGTAGAAAATTGTAGATGTGAACTTCTAAAGGAGAATACACCGAGTGAAGAATGAACTAATGTCTTTTGGGACCCAGATGGGTACATTGTTTTATTTCATGGTAACTGCTGAAGAGCTCTCAAAAATAGTTTTTAATGATTGCATTTGGTTCTCATACATGGGGTCCTGACTCCAGTCTGTTGTTCCCATCTGTGACAGTGGCAACATGAAGCAAGATGACAGGCCACCATCAGTCTGGTTCAGGTAGAAGTGAAAGTGGTCGAGTTGACATCAGTGCTGCAGCAGAAAGTCACCAAGCCCTTCCACAGCAGCCTGAACTTGTGTTTGTGGTCATTGATCACCACAACAATAATATTACCAGCAATAGTTATCAGAAAAGGAAACTCAATTGAAGACAGGAAGTCCAGAGACATGGATGAAGTGGTCTGTTGAGAGTTTGAATTGTAAGCAGGGACTGTGAAGATGCATAAAACGTTGTGAACTTCCACAGACAAACAGGTTTGGGAACTTAAGAAAACTTGGAGCACGAAATCCTCATTTTATAGTTGAAGAAATCAAGATTCAAAGAAGGAGGTGAATTTTCTGTTTTCTAGTTCTTCATAACTAAGTGATTAAGGTCCTTTATAAATATATAATTTCTTTATCTTCACTAGCAGGTCAACTTCACGAAGGCAGCGTTTTAAAATCAATTACTTACTAAATTTCCCAATTACTTGGTACACTTTAAGAAGGCGCTCATGTTGAATGAGTCTTTTTGTGGCTAAGATTTTAAGCTTTGAGTCAATCAGGTAAAAAACTGAGATACTGACTACTACCTACTAGATGTGTTACTGAGGGTCTGTGACCTGTAAGGAAGATGTCAATCAAAATAATGCATATAAACCAACTTGAGCAGCCTGGTACATAGTAAGCACTCCATAAATGTTGGACATTTCCAATAATAACAGTCATATTTTACTTTGCTGATGGTATTATAATTTCGATTATAATATATTATAATTGTTGTTGATTGTATTATAATTTCAAAAAATTTTCGTTTTGCCCAACTTTCTTCCCAAGTTCAGGTGGTTAACCTTCTTGCTTTCATAAATGTTAGGCCATTCCTCCATACAGTCATTCTTTAAACGGTTTATTTTAATTTCCCTCATGAAAATACATTAATGTGTCAAAAATTAGCATTCGCATTATAACCTCATTTCACTTGCTGAACAGTCTGTCAATTACTATTTTTCTCTAAATCATAATTACTCCCCAGTTGCTCATACAGTTAAACAATCAATGCCATTATTACATCCCCAGTCAAAAATGTCAAGATAAAAATTATCTGATGGGAGAGACAATCGTTGAGTAATAGTTCCAGTTCCATAATGTGTGTTCAGCAATTTAAAATAGTGTCCCTCAGTGCTTTTGTTTATTAACTACATGAAAAATAAGAAAACTCCAGGGTTCTATTTACCTAGAAATCACTACAGCACTAATAAACCAGGGAAACAATTTCAGGCCATGATTGCCAGAAACTACATATGGAGTGAGTGATGACATGGCTTGCTGGTGTAATTAGCAAACACAGTTAGGCCTTTGCAATACAAAGTGTATTCTATTCATCTGCTTTGGCAACATCCGGGAGCTTGATACAAAGGCAAACTCTCTATCCCCACCCCAGACCTATTGACTTAAAATCTGCATTTAAAGAAGATTCTCCAGGTGATTAAAGTTTGAGGAAAAGCACTTTCAAACTTTAATGTGGATGGTTTAAAAAGGCATGCAGAATTGCCCAGAACTGCTTTGTTTTAAAGCATTTTGTTTTGTACAGCACATTCCTAAATGAAATAATTTAAATAATATTAAATCAAGGTCATAGACAAAAGTTAAAAAAAATTAAAAAAAAATCATATCCTCTAGCAAAACTCAGACTATCTATGGATATTTAAGTGCACAATTTCATATACAACAGACTATACTATCCATGCTATTTTGTAATATGATTTTTTCCCCTTTCAAACAATAATACATTGTGCTCATCTATGTAGGACAATAAACAGAGCTATATATCATCATTTTAAATGGCTGCATAGAATTCAGGGTTTCCATATACAACTCTTATTTATCAAATGTCCTATTGATTGAAAGTTAGGTTTTTTCAATTTTACGCTATTATAATCTGTAAGTGGAACATCTTTGTGATATGTCTCCTTGCTTTTGTGCATTTATCACCTAAATCGAAGATTATTCATCATTTGTCACAATTTTTCTTCCCCCAAAATGTTTTTTGCAGAAAAAGTACTGGATGAGGAATCAAGGGATTCTAATCCTGGTTTGGTTTTCACTAACTTCGTCACTGCTACTTCAGTTTACATATTCATAAATAAGGAGTTTGAAAATTATTGTTAAGGCACTTCATAGTTATGAATATGGTATAAAATAGTGATGTCAAAAGTCTTATCACATTTAACATTCTAATGAATTTTGTAGGGAATTTCTATATTTGTCAGTCATTAATAAACTCCATTTCTTGAGTTCACATCAATTTGATAGTAGGCAAAGGTGACCTTAAAAAGATCCAGGGTGCCAAGGATAACTTAACTTGGCATAACGTATTTGCTGTATTTGAGATGTTGGGGTGCATTGATTTAAATCAGGCTTTGATCCTCAGATATTTAGGACAAACATTGGTTGGTATCAGACAACCAAGATTTGAGGCCCAACTCTGTTTTTCCTAGCTATGTGAATTTGGGCAGATTACAAAAATTCTTTTAGCTCTACTTTTTCTATCTAAGAACATGACCATCCACAGAGGTCATGGGATCCTTGTGTGTGTCATATTAGAAGACAATGCAAATGCAGTCCTTGCCGGAAGTGGTCTATATTTACTTATCTGCAATTGTAAACTTCTTCCCACTTTGAAAGCTTTTTGTACTGTAAGAGGACAAGTAAAAATGCCAACTTGCCATCCTTAAATAACATTATGAAGGAATCTGATGCTTTAAGAGGATTTGGATCATTCTCTTAGTTATTCTAAATCCATCTTATAGATACAGAGCATAGTGTTTAGGCTAGAATAGGATTATCCTATCCCAGAATGGAAGATTATGTAGAATATAGGATTTAGATGATTCTTATGCAGATAAAGAAAAATAGGGCACAGGGAAGAATTCATTTGCCTAGATTATGTAGTTGTAGTTGATTCCTTTTCCTGGTCCAAGCTTTAGCCACCAATGTTACCACTAATGAAGAGGGACAAGGGAGTGATATCTAGGTGTTATAGTCCACTGACAAATTGTGATTGTTCTGTGGAGCAAAATGAATGAGTAGCTTAGAAAATGTCCAAATGGACAACTTAGACAGTTGTACTCACTAGTAACCAGAGGAAAACTGTATCCGATGCTTTTTGTGACCTATCAAATTTCCATTTTAAAACTGCTACCCAGTTTGGCAGTAGACCATGGAAATAATCATTTGGCAAGAAGTATCTAAAGCTAAAAATGCTCATTGTCTTTTACCAACACTTCTTCATGTAGGGACTTATCCTAAAAAATAGTCATGGATGTACACAAGTATTTATAAACGAGGATAATGTAAGGTCAGGCAGTGGTGACCAAAAGGAGACAGTTTTTAAAAAGGCTGCTGAACGAGGCTTTATTGAGATTTCAATCCAGAGAGATCCTCAGACCAACAGGGTGGGTCTGAGAAGAAGTGCAGTGGGCTGGGGGGGTTGGACCAGACTGGAATTTTTTTGGGCTTAGGGCAGGAAGGGAGGGCTTGGTACAGGAAAGGAGGGTTTTTAGAGTCCCTTGTTCTACTGGGGTTGTTTGTGGTGGGGAGCTGGCTAAGATCCAGGATTGGCCAGGAGACCCTGCTGATTGACAGGCGGTTCTGTCAGCGCCTGATTGGTGGTTCTTTTGCGCTTGTGGGCTGCTTGATGCTTAGTTCCTTAGCCACCCACCAACCTAACAGATAATAATAGGAAATCACAAAAAATTCAACAATAGGACATTGGTTAAAATTGCAGAAATAATGCAGACATGGAAAAATCACATTTGAAAAGAATATTTAATGAAATGAAAAATGTTCATAACACATTGAGAAAGTAGGTTATAAAACAATAGGTATAGTACAACCCTAAACACTCGGGTACTAACTCTGAGTTAGCATTGCAGGCCCAAGTTTTCCTAATCTTGAATTGTGATAAAAGAAACTGTGCTCCTAGTTTTTTCCTCCATGGAACTTCAAATTTAAAAGGTTGATCCATATAGAACTTTCTCCATGCTGCAGTGATATCAGATGACATGAATGGTAATGTGGATCACAAGACATTTGATTTATTTTTGTATTTATTTTTTAGGTGTAGTTGGACACAATGCCTTTATTTTATTTACCTATTTTTATGTGGTGCTGAGGATTGAACTCAGGGCTTCTAATGTGCTAGGTGAGTGCTCTACTGCTGAGCTACAACCCTAGTCCCGACATTTGATTTTTAATGCCAATCATGAATAAAATTGGTAAGAGATCCAGCAGGTTTGTATTATATGCCAGGCTCTATGGGCAATGACCAAACAGATTCCATTTCACTCTGAGACTCTGTATCATGTAAGAAATGCTTCTCTCATGGGAAAGCCCCTCTTCTGTCCCCATTAATAGTTACCACACTTGGCGACACAAAATTGCAATTCTTATACAATGTAAAATTGTTCTCTTTGGTTTCCATTTTTCTTGGCAATGTACCTTGTCAGAGATTGACCATTTTCTAACGTGTACTGAACTAGGGTCATTTTGACCCACTTCCCTCTGCTTGCTTACTGCTATGCCAACCTGGAAAGTCCCATGGGAAATACCAATGTACCCATTGCATTCTCACTAACTGCTGAATTCAGCTTCTGTACCTGCTTGCTTGCAGCTATGTCAACCCAGATGTGGTTTTTGCCTTTAAATACCCTAAAATGTTCACGTCCGGGGCTGTTCCTTGTAGAGACCATTATGAGTCCTGTGGGGGGCAGTAACTGCCAGCTGGCCAGCTAAGTAAAGACTCTTCAATTTGGACAAAAATGGGACCTGGTATGTTTTCTGAGCCACCTGCCCCACAACATTTGCAATACTCCCCAAATTTCCTAACAAAAGCATTGGAGCACATCTCTTCTTAAAAAGTAAACTCCCTCCTTGCTTTCTCTTTCTCTTCTACTCACGGAATCCTTCTCCAATTCTTCTTACACAGGCTCCAAGTGAGCAAATACAGATTTTGCTCTATCAAACTTGGGACTATTTACTATATAAAGATGGGACTATTTTTCATCATGTTATTTGAATACAATAATATTATACTATTATATTTAGGGATGGAGATCTTTAAGAGTCCTGGAAAGGAAGCAATTCCGTTAATTATAAACCTGAACCTGGTTCTAACTCTGTACTACTTTTTTTGTTGAGTCATTTTCCTCCTGTAGTGTCTGGTCTTCCCGTAGTATCTTGATGATGTGCAGATTTTTTTCTCTAAATTCAAAAATTTGGTTTCTATTTAATAACTTTAAAAACTTCTCTTAAAGTACTGTGATTCTTTTATTGACTGATATTTCCCAATTCTGTGTTCTGCAGAACAGAATTCTCCTAATGCTAATTCTACATGTGTGACTGATTTTCCATTCTCTTTCCATTGCATAAATTGCCATGACCATTAAACATGGTGGGATACACTGCTCTCACCAACTCTCTCCCAAATAGAGACTAAAATAAATCTCCATTTAAAGTAACTTTTACTACTGCTTTCCCTACTCAGAACAGACATGCACATTTTGAAGAATTTTAATGCTCTTCACATTATTGACCAGCTAAGCGACAAACTAGAGTTTAGTTTTTTAGTGAGGAACCTGGACCCCATCTCATTTGATCATTATTTGGAATACTTAAGGGAAAAGTATTTTTTTAAAAAAGTATTTAAGAAAAATCTGTAGCAAGGATTAGATGATGAAATTCCAGTATCTGAGGCCCTCACATGTGCAGAAGTGAATGTTGAAATTACCTGATCCATCATTCTTTCTGATATTATGTAAGTAGATTTTTGTGTAACTGTAGATTGAAGTCCTTAATCAAGGGGACTCATTGTTTTAGTCACATCAGCAAAAAAAATTCTACCGGGTGTTGTGGTACACACCTATATTTCCAGTGGCTCAGGAGGCTGAGGCAGGAGGATCTAGAGTTCAAAGCTAGCCTCTGCAACTTAGCAAGGCTCTGAGAAACTCAGCAAGATCCTGTCTCTAAATAAAATTTTAAAAAAGAGCTGGGGATGTGGCTCAGTGTTTAAGTGCTCCTGGGTTCAATCCCTGGTACAAAAATAAATAAATAAATAAATAAATAAATAAATAAATAAAATTCTTAAACTCAAAATTCTAAAAGTTATAAGAATAAAACAGTTCATCTCCAAAAATATCTCCTAAGAGACTGGTAAGAATTTGTCAGAGATAATTTAAGAGATATTGGGTAGGATTGTAAGGGTCCGGCTAACGTCGGTGGAAGAGACCACCAAGAGACCGGCTCATGCAACAGCAAAAGGGATTTATTGAGGATCCAATCCAGCGCGTTGGGGCTCCAGGCTCACTCAAGAAGGGAGAGCAGCCAAGAGCCCCGAGCAGGGGTTGAGCAGTGCTTAATTACACTTTTTGGGGAGGGCAGGGGCTTTGCATACATCAGAGCAAATCATCATGAGGCCCCGGAAAATTGAACAACAACTTTCAAACATGATTAGTCCATTCATTGGCGGGAACAGGTTGGGCGGGGGTGATAGGTCACTCCTAAAGAGGGGGATACATTTAAACTGATTGGTTTGGGCCCTGAATGCCTACGTGCCAAGCTGCACAGGGTCCTAGGTTATTTAACAACTAAATGGTCAGTACCGGGCATTGTCTTAATTGCCTCAGGAATTTCAGGTTCTGTGTGCAGTTCAGAAACTTTACAGTACCTGGTCCTTTACATTTTAACTCAGGCTTTGCAGCTTAGAAACTTTACCCTTTTAGGATCTCCGGAAAAGTTGTCCTCTGATTACTTTTTGAAGTCAATGGATTAGGGTAGGGGTGGTGGTGAATAAGGGAAAAAATTAAGACTGAGCATACCTGTTTTCCTAAAGATTGTTGCTGTAGAATTTAAATGTCTGTTATGTACACCTTAAATAGGATATCTGTATCCATAGACACAGTGTAGTACTGGAAGAAAATGAACTAGAAAATGAACTAGACTTCAGGTCAGAAAGCCTCAGAGCTGTATGACCTTGAGCCATTACATTACCTCTCTTGAGAATTGTATTCCCAGGATTATATGTATCCACAGCTTTTGGAAAGGTGTAAAATGTTTAAACCTGTCAAATGATTTATTAGTTATACAAATTTTCTAGAAATTATTTTAAAGGTAGTACTCATTTGTAGTCATTAAGCTCATTTTCCAAATTCTAGTATTCTAAGAATTAACAGAGTTCCCTTCCCACCACATATGATTAACAGATAGTTTCTAAGCCCCCAGAAATGCTTCCCCAATCTCTTGGCATTATGCCTGCAGTTGATATGCCAAATAAACTTGCTTTCTCATTGTGAATAAAATCACCTAAAATATCTCACTACTATTTGTTGCTAACATCCATTGTTGGCTTACCTCCTGACATTTCTCTACTGCTGCAAAAGTAATATAACAATTATGTAAGAAGTCATCTAGAAAAAGAGCAGAATAATTATGCAAAGAAAATTCCTTTAATAACTGATGTGATAGATGGCACATCTGAAGAACAATATTAAGTCCACTGTCTTTGAAGGGGGTAAATGATATTATGTATATAAAGAAAATTATGGTTGTTTCAGATGCAAACAGTGGAGTTACATGACAATTCACTGCTGAAATAGGCAGGGCATCCATCTCCATTGCTTGCTGAAGTCACAAGCCCGAGGCTCTCAGCTCATCCATCACAGGAAACAGGCCTAATGGACTGAGTGGGCTGTATGAGCTGTTGATTCCTTTAGTTACCTTGGGCAAGATACTTAAGTCTTTAGAACACATGATTCATTCATAAAAAGTTTAGAAGTTTTTCTGTTTTTCCAGTTTTTTTATTGATGCATCATAGCTATATGTATAGTAGAATTTGTTGTTACACATTTGTACATGCACACAAGATGACAATATAATTTGCTCACTATCATTACCCACTGTTACCCCTTCTTCCTCCTCCTCCTCCTCCCTCCCCACCAGTCTGCCTCAAAGAGTCACAGTGAGATTGATACAAGACAGCAAAATGCCTTCCAAAATTGAGCTCTATCGTCTATTTGAAGCTGGGCAAGGTGGGGGATGGTGCAAAAGAAAAATTTACAACCCAGAATCTGTCCCTAATAATCTCTGAGTATTCTGTTGCTTATCTTGCATTGTTTGGGACCAATAGAAAACAGTAAGGTTTGATGGTTAAATGTTAATTTTTGGCATCAGACTGCTCAGACTACCTGGTTTGGATTCCAAATTTGCTGCTTCAAAGCTGTCAAATGTTGGAAATTATTTAATCTCTTTGGACCTCAGTCTTTTCACCTGTGAATTGGAATTAGTTTCGTAAAACAAAAGCAAAAATACATAAGCTTCTTTTGTACCATTAAATGAAATAATTCCTTTCATGTGTGCCGGTAAATGTCTAATTTATCAGCTCTTGGTTTTCGGGCAGGTTAACATTTGCTGACTTCCATTGTGTAAATTTCCCACCTGGGCAATTTCAAGCTGGGGAGATGTGTGCACAATTAGTTCTTTGGCTACAACACATGCCACTGATGTCAGTCACTTAGAATTGTGCCTGGAATATTGAGGGGCTCTATTATAATCAGATATTATTATAAATTTTATCATTTTCAAATGGATTTTATTATTGAAATTCCCTAAACAAAATTTGTCTTCTCTATTAGTATCCTTCCTCCAAAATACAAAAATGAAAAATTATTAATTTTGGAAATTATAATGATACTTAAAACATAAGACAGTTAATCAAAGTCCTGTTTGGAGTCAATTTAGGAGGAAATTGACCATTGAGTGAATCCTAAGTTGACTCTAATTTGGAAGGAAATAACAATGAAACTTTAATTTTAGCTCTTGTTGCAGTCTGTCTAGTGTGGGTTTTACTTAGCCTCTCAATGCTCAGTTTTTCTGCTCATAAAATGGGTGAGATAATTTGTATTTTGCTCACTTTACTGGAAATTTTGAGTATTAAAATCTAAAACTTATAAGGAAATTCCTTGTAAACTTTTCAAGTCTTGTTTTATATTCAGTATCACTGATTCAGTAATCCAGTGCAGAGGATTTGTAAAAGTAAAGAAATAATTACAAAGAAGAAGCATTTTAAAAATACCAAGCAATTGGAACACAACTGACTATGCATTATTGTGCTTTGTTTTAGGTAATTTATCTTAGGTAAATGCAACTGAATGTTATATTAGTGTAAATGAATATTATGCTAATATACATGAATATTATGCTAATGTTATATTAATGTTAAAATAACATTAACTTTGCCATAGAGAAATAGTCTTCTTGAATATAGAGATGGTATTTTTCTAGGAGAAAAGTTTTATGACGTTACATGGCAAAAGTCACCGAATTGTATTATATTACAAATATAATCATGTAATATATGGTATACTTGGAAAACATGGGAAAGAAATGCAAAAAGTATTAAAATTGTGGTGTTAAGTCTTAGATTTTATATTATAAAAGCCATGAATAAAAATCAAATTTTAAAAATACATTATGGAAATATTTAGAGGGTAATAAGATATTAATGGAAATCCTATAAGTAGAAAGACATCAGCCCAGAGAATTATTTCTTTCTAAAAGACCTCCACATTGTTTTCCAGATAGAACCTAGCAAATTGATTAATTACTACACAAAAGTGATTTTTTTCTGAGACCTGAGAATGGAAAGTGTCAACTTCCTGAAACTAGAAACATGGTTCAAATTTGAGCTGGTGATGGCCCTTCACTTCCAGGTAGGGTACATATTGAACTTGCGTGTTGTGCCAGCCCATGCCTGGTTCACGCTGACACTGGTAGAGTGAATAGTACTTAAGATATTTCTGATGGTAGACCTTCCTTCTAATTCTGCTTCATATTTCAAGCTCAGATGACTGGAGTCTTCACTTGACTTATTTTAAGCCATGACTTTGTGGCCTTAGTCTTCCTAGACCCAGTCAGGGCTCCTCTAAACCTTTGTCTTTTTTGCCTGAGTTCTAGACCACTCTTGCTTGACTTCTTCCAAGAAGAGCATATTTCTTCCTGTATGACTCCCTAGAACCCCAATCTCATACACACCTTACAGCTTATCTCCCATCAACATTGGGTGTCCTGTAACTGATGATGATTCATAATAAGGGCCAAATCTTTGTTTCCTCAAAGGTCTGAATTACCTTTGTGTACCAGGGAGGGATACTAGACCATTGGATTGAAGCTTGGAATGAGTGTAAAATGAAGAGCAGCTCCAATGCTTGAGAGATACTGGCTGGTCTCTGTGACCATGAGAGGCTTCAACTCAGAATTTGCAAGCTCAAAACCACACAAGGGCATTCAGATGACATAGAAAAATAGGAAATAGTGAAGCTGCAAAATTCGGTTAGAATAACACCTCTTCATTTGTATAGTGCATTATGCAAATACTTTGCAACCTAAATATGCTGACCACACAGAGTACTGCAGGTTGCTGATTTGCTGTGCTGCCTACTGCCCAACATAGGGTGAAGAGAAGCAAGAATGTTTATGCAGTGTGATCTAGTATGTCCAGGTGAGGAAGAATGAAGCTCTGCTCTCTCGCTTTCTCTCCCCTCACCTTAGCTGGAAGACTGCTTACTGATCTGGGCTTGAGCCAAAAAGGATATAAGTAGCTCATTGCTTCTCTGACACATTAGTAATGGATGCCTTCTGGTCCCTCGCATTGTTTCCTATGTCTCTATCCACTCTTCCTTCATGAGTCCATGCAGCTCCTAGGTGCATGTACCTAAGCACCTGAACTAACATTGATTTCTTTCCAATGGCGAGATTCTAGAATATGACACCTGCATTAGTTCTTTCAGAAGTGAAAACCAGGTCTTTCATTCACAATTTGTACACAGCTTCCTTCCTGCAGTCCTGTTTCAAATGAAAAGCCTTGGGGCAAACATGACTCTTCTCTAAATGCAGTATCTAAAGCTGACAGGTTTATGGTTTGATTATAGGAAATGTTTTCCATGACTCAGACTCAGGGGGGAATGCTTAAGATCTTATCAAAGGCCATGGCTGGTCTTCTGGAAGGATGTTTTGATATTTTTAAATATACCTTTACAAGCTGAAAATGATTTTGCCTCTCCTTTCTGTCAATATATCCATCAGAAATAGTTATTAGATATTAAATACCCACTTAATATATGCTCCACACCATGCTGGGAGCTGTAGGATATTTAGCAGAAACATAAACCACAGTCTCTATCCTCAAAGAGTTTATAATCCAGATGCAAACACGTATACACACAAACACATAGTCAGGAAATGAGATTATGCATGTCAGGATAATAGTTACCATCCACTGAGGCTCTACTAGGTCAGACAGTTTACATAAGTGATTTTACAACCTCACAATTCTGAAAGTTTTCCATCTGCCCCTAAAACAAATATTCAAAGCCACACAGCCTTATAGGTAAAGCATTTTGCTCCCGAGTTGCAACAATGAGTCTTCCTGATGTCATCAGTTATGTTCTATAAAGAAAAGGTAAATGGATGAAATTTGCAATGTGTACGTATTACTGAGTGTACTGTGTCTCAAGGAAACCCACCTCATTTGAAAATCACAGAAACCTGGGGTGTGATGAGTCAGATAGCATATTTACCAATGGGAAAACAGGTCCAGAGTGATAAAGTGAATTGCTAAACATCACTTGGCTAGTTAGTGACTCCATCCAGTGCTCATTTCATTGCACCACTTGGACTAAGCTGCTCCCATAGTGTGGGAACTTTGTGGCACTGCTGCAAATTGAATGATGAGATCAATAATAGAAGGAGCAACTAATTGAATGAGGTGAAGGGTATGGGTATATTAAAAACAATCACTATGCTTGTGAGCACTCCTTAAGTTCCTAAGACAGATGCAGCTCAGGCTGTGTTATCATAATCATCCTTCTAAATAAATTATTCAAATTAAGCCATGCATGCTCAGGAGCTTGTGAAATGCAGATAAACATATTTTTTTCCCAAGCCATTTGCTGGGGGCATTAGTATGCATTCCTTGGTCTCTTCTCTTCCCCAAATATAATGGCCTGAAATACTTCAGACCATGACCAGGCTATGGCACAGGAATGTCCATTCAAGCACAGGCAAAGCGCTGAATTAGTAGCCTTCAGCAAAACTGCCTTATTTGGCCTGTGCTTCCAGAAATCAAGTTGTCATAGAATAATTAATTTTGGAGAGGCAGCTACATGAAGCTTCTACAACAGAGAAAGGAGTTAAAATACCAGATGGTGTTATCAATGAACAGCAGATGTTTGCCAGTGAGCTGGGATCTGTGGTTTTAATTCCCAGAGCAAAATCGTTTTCTAAAATAGAGTAGAGCTTAATGTTATGGGTCCCCTTTGTGGAATTGATACACCCTGTGGGACTCATTGTATAGGATATCCAGCCTTCAATATGAGGTGGCAGATAGGAGCTGGCACAGCTGCCTTAGTGACCCTTTATAGATCATTTTACCTTTCTAGAAGAACCCTAAGGAAAATGGGGACTTGTACTCCAGGCTCAAGAAATCTATTGATCAGCAATTGAAAAATAAGAAAAATTTCTAAATGATTAAGATGTATCAGATACAATTTTGAAGACAGCTAGAAAAGATATAATAAACCAAACATGAAGAGGTAAAAGTTACCTATGTGTATATTTAATTCTTCAAAAAAATGTGTCTAAATTGCTAATATTATCTGAAAATTGTCAGAAATTTCATTTACACAAGAAAACAGAGTTCCCATTTTGAAGCCATCAGAACTGAATTTAAATCTCATTAGCAACTGGGGGATACATATTGGGCTATTTTGATTTCAAGTAACAAATATTCAGTGAATTAAATAAGGAATGATGGAATCCAAGAAAGAGTTGGATAAGTGCTCTTTGAACAAAAGACAATCTCTATTTCCTAAAGGAATTGAAGTGACCAGGAATAGTTTAGAAAATCTTATTAAAACAGAGCACTAATCTCCAGGATATATAAAGAACTCAAAAAACTTAACACCAAAAAAACAAATACCCCAATCAGTAAATGGGCTAAGGTGCTGAAGAGACACATCTCAGAAGAAGATATATATTCGATCAATAAATATATTAAAAAATGTTCAACATCTCTAGTAATTAAAGAAATGCAAATTCAAACTACTCTAAGATTTCATCTCAGGCCAGTCATAAAGGCAGTTATCAAGAATTCAGACAACAATAAGTGTTGGCGAGGATGTGGAGAAAAAGGCACACTCAAAATTGCTGGTGGGACTGCAAATTGGTGCAACCAATCTGGAAAGCAGTAAGGAGATTCCTTAAAACCTGGGAATGGAACCACCATTTGACCCAGCTATCCCACTTCTCAGTCTGCACTCAAAGGACTTAAAATCATCATACTTAAGTGACACAGCCACATCAATGCTTATAGCAGCTCAGTTCCCAATAATTAAATTGTGGAATCAACCTAGATGCCCTTCAATATATGAATGGATAAAGAAACTGTTGTATATATACACAATGGAATATTACTCAGCATTAAAAGAGAATAAAATTATGACATTTGCAGGTAAGTGGATAGAATTGGAGAATATCTTGCTAAGTGAAGTTAGCCAATCCCCCAAAACAAAGGCCAAATGTTCTCTCTTATGAGTGGATACTGATCCATAATTGGGGGGACTTGGGAAAAATGGAAGAGCTTTGATGGGGCAAAGGGGAGGGAGGAGTGGGGAGGGGACATGGGGGCAGGAAAGATGGTGGAATGAGATGGAAATCATTACCCTAGGAACAGGTATGACTGCACATATGGTTCGACACAACATTGTATACAATCATTGAAATGTAAAGTTGTGCTGCAATTGTGTACAATGAATTAAAATTATTCTGTAATAAATATATAATTAAAATAAATAAATTAATTTAAAAAAAGTGGTAGAGAAAGAGAAGTTTTATTTTTGAATAAGCATCAAACTAGAATGTGATGTGCATTACAGGTGAATGCTAAGAAGCTTCAAAGAGAAAAGTGCTACCCTTTTATTTAACCAAGCAAATGTAATTGGTTGCATTTTTTTTCAACATAAACAATAACCAGACACAAAGTAAGGGGACTTGACACTGCTGCTTGTCACTTATAGCTCACACTAGGTTCCCCTGGCAAATGGGAAGAAGAAACAAACTTCTTATATTTTTATTTACTTTAAAATTTTTGTTCTTTTTAGATATGCATGACAGTAGAGTGCATTTTGACATATATTCATGGAGTATATCTTATTCTAATTAGGATCCCATTTTTGGAGTTGTACATAATGGAGTTTCACTGGTTGTGCATTCATAAATGAACATAGGAAAGTTATGTGTAATTCATTCTAGGGCCCTTTCTATTCCCATTCCTCCTTCCTTCCATTCACTCCCCTTTGTCAAATCCAGGGAACTTTTATTCCCCTCTGTCTTAGGTGTTAGCATCTACATATCAGAGAGAACACTCGGCTTTTGGTTTTTTGGGGACTGACTTATTTTGCTTAGTATGATAGTCTCATACCAAGGATTGGGATATATGGGTCAAATGGTGGTTCCATTCCAAATTTCTAAGGAATCTCCATAGTGCTTTCCATAATGGTTGTACCAATTTGCATTTCCACCAGTGTATGAGTGAATCTTTCCCCCCATATCCTTGCCAAAATTTACTGTTATATATATATATATATTATATATATATATTATATATATATATTATATATATATATAATATATATATTATATATTGACATTCTGACTGGAGTGAGATGGAGTTTCAGTGTGGTTTTAATTTGCATTTCTTTAGCTGCTAGAGATGTTGAACATTTTTTTCATATATTTGTTGACTATTAGTATTTCTTCTGTGAAACACCTCTTCAATCCTTAGCCCATTTATTGATTTTTTTTGGTGTTAAGTTTTTTGAGTTCTTTGTATATCCTAGAGATTAATTCCATATCTGAGATTAAGGTGGTAAAGATTTTCTCCAATTCTGTAGGCTCTCTCTTCACTTTCTTGATTGTTTCCTTTTCTGTGAAGAAGTTTTTTTTTCATTTGATACCATCCCATTTATTGATTCTTGATTTTACTTCTTGGCTTTAGGAGTCTTGTTGAAGCATTCAGTTCCTAAGCAGACATGATGGAAAGTTGGGCCTTCATTTTCTTCTAGTAGATGCAGGGTCTCTGATCTAATGCCTAGGTCCTTGACCCACATTGAGATGAGTTTTGGCAGGATGAGAGAGAGGGGTTCAACTTCATTCTTCTATATATGGATTTCCAATTTCTCCAGCACCATTTGTTGAAGAGGCTATCTTTTCTCTAATATATGTTTCTAACAGGAGGTAGTTTTGCAACTTAGGGCAAGGTGCCCATCTAAATTAGGCTCTATCCTCCCATAGAAACTGGGAGATGGGTTTGCTTTCTCCCTGGATTCTTACATTTCAAAGGATGGCTCCCAGGTCCTTGAGAAAGATATTACTAAGTCATAAAGCTGACAAAAGTCCTATTTAGTTTTCAGGAGGATCTATTACATTTCAAAGACTCACAATTGCCAAGTGTTCTAAAGTGAATGCTCTAAGAAAAAGGAGAGAAGGGGAATCTCTTCCCTTGTTTCCAACAGAGAGAATTTAACTTCTTATTATAAATTTTTGTTGTCTTTCTAAAAAGGAACTTTAATTTTCATTATTGCCCAGCATCTGTCTTGCCAAAACTCATTCAGTCTTTTGCTTGCAGAAACTTTCCATTTCACTTACAGACCTGAGGCAGGGGGATTCAAAATGAAGAAAGAAAGAAAGAAAGCCATGATAACTCAATGAATGACAAATCAGTGTTGCATGAGGTCTTAGCACAACTTTCTTCTTTGCTTTGTTGTTCATAACCCCCATTTTATTGGTACCTAAATGCAGATGTGGTCCCGCCAGCCCCCAGCACTTGCTAAATAGAAACAAGAAGGTGGTGATGGTGGGGAGGGAGAAGTATAAAGGGCACAAGACTTTTCAAAGGGTATTAGCATGGTTCTGACTTAGGGTTTTGAAAGTCAATGGAGTCTCTTAGATTGATACTGTCTTTGTTGCTATAATTTTAACCTAATAGTTTGAGCCAAGCTGCTGCCAACTCAACAGGTGATAAGGAAGAGGAATACAAGCCACAGGGACAGTTGCCACTCAGACTCGGCTTGTTGCTGTTTCAGGAAGGAGAGTCTAAGGTCTGATATTTACATTTTAAAGGACAGGCTGGAAATCTGACTATTTTAATCTGGTTTTGGGGGGATATTTATATTTGCAAACAATTAAAATATTACACGGGCCAAACAGATAGATGTATATTTGCTGTCAATCCAACCCAGGCAATACCTTGTAACTCCTATTTTGTTATCTACAATCTGCACGCGGTGTGGGCCTATGTTAGACCTTCAGGAAAGACTGACAAGCATGGAGGCTGGCATCTCCCATCCTGGAAAGGTCAAAGTAATCACAGTCATCAAACAGAAACAAATCAGTACCGTGGCCTCTGCCTGTATTTAGCGAGGTTTTGCTTGACATTTGTCCTTCTCTCTCTCTCTCTGGGCATCTAATCCCTGAGGTGAAGATAATCCTCCCAACTTCTCCATCCAGGTGCTCCCTCCTCCTCCCTCCCACAGCCTTTGCTTTCTTGCCCAGATTTAGACTGAAAGGGCCAGACAAACCCTGGCCTTTCTAGAACTCTTAACGGGCAGATGTCAGGTTGGTAAATATTAAATAATCTGAAAATAATGTGTTGCTGAGGATGAGAAGAAATGAATTCCTTTATGGAGACCTAAACTTAACCTAATAGTGACAATGAGTTTTTTCTTTCATTCATGCTTTTGAACCTTTAGTAGAAGGATATATAAAATATATGCATTAAGTTCCTGACCTCAGGATGTCATAACTCCCTGGTGTTCAGACTGGGATGAGGAATGGGTGTTGGGGATGTCCTGTGGTCTTCAGCAAACACCTGGTGATGCCAGGGTGACAATAATTATTATGCATGGATGACTGATCACTAAAGGCCAGGACTCCAGAAAATACAAATGACTGCCTTGGTTGTGAATGGTAGCACATTAGCTCAGGAAGGCAAGCGATGTCACTTCTGTTCATTTAAATCAACACATTTCAGCTTCAAGCATCACCCATCTAGACTGGATAGCAATTCTGTTTCAGTCATTAGGGGGACCTCTCTATCTGTGGGACTATGTCAGCATCTAGCTGTTCCACAGCTGGGGCCTTTTGGGAAACTGAGGCAGCACAAAGATCACCTCCCCCCACTTCAAACCCCAATTCTCCTGATCAAGTCAGAAAGCTCTCAGATATGTCACTCAGAGTAACAAGAATGTGTTTATTGAAGGGATAGGAAAAAGGAAAGGGGACACTCTCAAGGGAGAGAGTGGGTCCTCTAAGAGAGGAGAGGGACAGTGTACTTCTCCTGCACTTCAGTTTTATTGGGGATCCCAGAGAAGTGTCCAGAGACTCCTTCCCATGTCTACCTCTTGACTCTTAACTAACAACAAGATGACATCAGACAAGATGCCATGAGAACTTTAGGTCACCTTGCCCCATGCTGAGTGATCCTAATTGGAACCACATTCTTACAGATTTTATCATTGGGAAGAATTATCCTTATCTTCCTGAGTTTTGAGATCTGGCTTATAAAAAGGGTCACAAAAGTCTCCCCCTTGAGGGTAACTTGGGTTCCTCTTATCAACGTTATTTCAGTCCTGCATCTCTTCTGCAGATGACAGATTGTTTGCTGAGGAATGTGACATATCCTGTCCACCTAGGCCAGGCAGGGTTGCAGGTAAATTACTTCTTGCAAAAGAAAGCATGTGGGGGGTCAGCTCTGCATGCCCATTTTACAGAATTATTCTCTTAACCTTGTGTTCCCACCATTCACACCTATATGTCTCCTAAAAGGAATGTAAGTAGTATCCCCCAAAGTGAAGCAGAACCCCTTACGACCTATGTGCTTGCAACTGATATCCTAACTGCTGCAGTCCGGCTGCAGCAAAATAACCGGGGGGAGGGAGGGTGACGAATAACTTGCGTACGTTGATACAGCAGGAGTAGGAGCCGTTTATTGTAGGACAACAGAGGTATTTATACATTTTGCACAGCTTATCTTAATTAGCATAAACTAGATACATCAGTCAACCAATAAGGAATCTCCACACTTAATGGCTCGCTTTTGTTACTTCTCAAACCACTCCCTCTGGCATTTTGCCAGGCACCATCCAGACTTGTTTAAGAACTCTAACATTCCCCTGGCAAAATGCCAGGTGTTATTTTGACTTGTTTACAGACCTTAACACTAACTATGCAAGTCTGCCGGGGTACTCTCCCTGTTGATTCCTTCTATGAAATAAGGGATTCTGTAGACCACCCAGTACAGGTAATCTCATCCCCAGGATTCCCTTGCATCTTTGCTTCGATGGAGGCTGCTCAGGAGCTGACTTGGGACACTTTTCTCTCACCTGCTCAGGGATGTAGAGCTCTCTCTCTTCTTCCATCTTCCTTGTCTGTACAGAAGCTCACCCCTGGTGTTGCCATATGGGGTCCAAGGAGGTCTCAGGAGTAGAGGAGACTTCTATTCAGAACTTCTGGGTTCTTAACTACCTTGCAGTAAAGAATTTAAGGGAAAATTGATATGAGTAGCAGAGCAAGAGTTTTATTTTAAAGGGAAAGTATGCACTTGAGAATGGGAGTATAGCCAATCTCAGAGCAAGTCATTTCAACTTAATCTGGGGTATTAACATTTATACAGGTACATGGTAGCTTGGGGACTGGACTAGAGGTGGAGTTAGGGTGGTGTTATGTAATTTCATACCAGTTTTCTTGCCATGCATATTGCCCTTGCATGTTCTAATTAGGCTATTTCTTACATGGCATGTCTCATTAGCATCTGAAATCTCCACCCAGTGGTGTGTGCCTTACTATTATAATGAGGCTAGGGTCATTTTTTGATTGCCAAAGTCTCTAATGAGCATACTTCCTTAAAGAAGTGGTTACTTCAGGGGTCTTGAGATTATTATTTTTTTTGTTTTGTTTTGTTTTTTCATCATCTACTTGGCAAGTTGTGGACCAGGATGTGGACACAAGAATTCAGGCTGGGTTGCTCATGAGTTACTTGTTGTGTATTCCAACAGTTTATGAGCATTCTCTTTTTAGACTCAGTGGTCTCTCTGTAGTCCTAAATTTCGATCTCACTTAAACCCTTTCTACCCTGGTGCAGATCATCTAAGGATATCTGCACATCTCTGCCATTTCTTTGCATTGCTTCAGATCACAATCATGAACTATAATCAACATGGATTGTGAAATGATACAGGTAGTTAGAAATATAGAGCGGTCAATGTTTACTGAATTATCTAAGAATATGCTTCCATGCAATTTCTGAGAAGTTATATATTCATTTACAGTTAGCCCTCCATACCCTAAGATCCCTATCCATGGATTCAAATCAATATTTGATTGAAAATATTTGAAAAAAAATTCCGGAATGTTCTAAAAAGCAAAACTGGAATATGCTGTATGCTGAATACTATGCAGGATCCATGCAAATAGAGCGATGTGTAGGTATTGTATTAGCTGTTATATAGAGATGATTTAGATTATATAGGAGGTTTGCATAGTTTATAGGAAAATTCTCTGTCATTGATTTTGGTGTCCTTGGGGATTCCTGGAGTCAACCTCCAACAGATATTGAGTGATAACTGTATTTTGTGCAGACATCTGACCTATTTACTTTAACACACCCACAAACGGATATATTTGTACTTGTATTTGGTAATGAAGATGATTTACGATTCAGAGCAGTTAAGCCTTTGGGTTGGGTCATGCAGGGATTTCTGATTAAAGGATGATTAATGCTATTTAGAACACACATACACACAGCTATCTTTTCATCTGCATGTGAATTATTTTAGAGTAAATAACACTCAGAAGAGCAACTGGCTTCATACTTGATCAGAAATAAGAATTAAAATGTGAAATACCAAGAAAGACTAGTACAAAATATTAGTGAAGCAGTCCATTTTCTGTTTCTCATAACAGCATATCACAGGCTGGGTGAGTTAAAGGGAAAGCAGGTTTATTTACCTCACAGTTCTGGAGATGCAAGGGCTTGCACCTGGTGATGGTGTTCATGCTGGCAGAGTCTTGAGGCAGCATAGGGCATCCTGTGACAAAAGACAGGGAGTGAGTGTGTGTGTGTGTGTGTGTGTGTGTGTCTGTCTGTCTGTCTGTCTGTCTGGTTTCTGTCTATTTATACCAAGATTCACTCTACCAGGGTTCAATCAAGAGGGTTCCACTTAATGACCTTTTCTATTCCTAATCACTTTCCAAAAGCCCCACCTCTAAACTCCACAGTTAGATTGTTTCCTTCTTACTGCTTCATAAGGGGGATTGAATTTCAACCCATGAAGCCTTTGGGACAGCTCAAAATATATTCAAACCATAGCAATAAGCTCTAGAATTTTTGTCTGCAAATGACAGAAAACAACTCACAATTTGTTTTATAAAGGAAAAAAAAAGGAAAATATTGGCTCAGATTCCAAATGATTAGCTCTGACTCAATTTATTCTCATCAGTATCTTCTTTCTTTTTCTCTCTCCGGATAGTTTCACTGTCTGCTGGGCTCCCTCCTTGATGTAGAAGAGTAAGATCTTGTCTTATACAGTCTTCTTACCTTGTGATTTTATAATAAAAGAGACCCTTCTTCAGCTGGCATTCACATCTAGTCTTTAAAAATGGCCTCTGCTTGGTCTTTGCTCTATCACCTTCCCAGTCTTTGGGTGGAGAGGCGTGCCCCATGATTGACACCTCCTTCTCCAGGCCATGGAGATTATGGGAAAGATTATTCCTAGAATGAAAAAAACAGGAAAAGCAAAAACAAAGCAGGCTGACAAAAGTCTGATGTTCAGACTCTTGTCAATATGTGGTTTTGACCAATTCCTGGGAACAGGGAGGGATAGGATTTTTTCCTTGCTTATAGTCTTTACTAAAATTATATTCACTAATCTCAGCTCCTGAAAATGCAATGCAAATCCATATGCCAGCTGCAAACATACTCCCACACTAGAGGGTTCAAGAATTAGCAGAATTATGATTGACAACAAATGCATTTGATGAAATGATTAATAATGATGATTAAGAGGTATTTACTCAATCTATGATTTTAATCACATCTTTCTCTGAAAGTTTTTCCAAACTCTTCTAATAGTTTTCATCATTTGTGCCTCATTCCTAACCAGGAATATGGGAATTTGATCTGTCATTGCTTTTGGATTTATTTTATAGCTTCACATACACCATTCCTGAACTCTATTAAATCCTCATTCCTCAGTATGTTTATGTAGGAAGCGCTAGGAGGCACAGCATGCGTTGGGGTTTTAGATCCACATGATTGTCAGCCTTCAACACTGTGCAGTCACAGCCCCTCTTGATTAAAAAAACAAAAAACAAAAAACAAAACCAAATTGCTTCTTTCTCAAAAGACAAAATGACCAAACTGGAACTGGATGCTTTCTCCCCAATCCGAGCCTAAGCTGAGGTTTTCAGGAATTAATAATGGAGAGAAAGAATGAAAACAGCCACGAGATACATGACATCAGGTCAGCATACTTGATCTAAAGCATTCAGATCTCTCCTCTGGTCCTAACCCATGAACCTTCTCATAGTCTCAGAGAGGTGATGAGATTTCTAGCAGCAGTGGGTGTCTACTACACAACGTGCTGCAATGGATGCTTTGCAGGATGACAGATTTTACAAGGCCTCATTTGCTTCATCTACACCATTGTCATTACCATCATTTCCACAGCTAACACTCTTTGAGAGTTTAGTATGTGCCAGCTTGGGCTTAAGCACCTTATATGTATTGCCTCATTTAATTCTTATCACAGCTCCAGTAGGTAGTCCATTAGTCACCACCCTTTCACTTGCAGACAAGAGAAGCCCAATTCAATAACAACAGCACCCAGCACATGGGAGGAAGAAGAGGGAGCATCACCACTTGAGCTCAGGAGTTGGAGACCAGCCTAGGTAACATAGCGAGATTGTCTCAGGGGGAAAAAAAAAGGAAGAAAAAAGAAGAGGAACTTCTAGTCCAACAACAGAAATAGCAGCAACAGCAACTGCGTCTCAAAGAACTGGGTAGGGCAGGTCAGTCTGTGTGAATCAGGCACGAAGAGTTCTAGCTCTTGGTCACTTTGCCTCCCTGTCCTTCTTTGCTCAGGCTTTAGGCTTCCCTGCAGGTGTTTCCCTCTATGGCAGAACTGACCGCTACCTGCAGGCACAGCAAGCAAACACGCTTGCTCCCTCTGAGAAATCCCAAGAAAGAGCACCAGTTGGCCTAGATTAGCTCCTGTGTTTGTCCTTTAATCAATTACCAGAGCCAGGTAGATAGATGGAGAGCTCTTGTTGGCCAGTCCTAATAGCTCAAAATAAGGTCTAAGGAACCAGATCCAAGATTCGCACCCCACCAGAATATTCATTGTATGGTAGAAGGGGCAAACAAGCAAACAAACAAAATCAGATGTCTCCTACAGGTGTTATTATTTAATCACTTAACACTGCAGATCCTGAAACTTTGATCATCCTCCTACAAATGTCAGCAATGAGATGGGATTGTGGGTTTGACAATTAGAAAGCCAATGTTCTTAACTAGGAGCCTAGTTCCTATCTTACAGATAGATATCAGCCATATTGTGGTATTTATTACAATTTATAATGATGAAAAGTATTATATGTGTATCTAGATAATTGATACAGAACAATAAATAGATGAGAAGGAGAGGTTAACCCTCTTCCACGTGAATCAAGTAAGGAACATTAGATAGGATATGAATTTATAAAAGGATTCTTAGAGGAAAAATTATTTAAGAAAATTGAAAGCAGGGTATACAACTGGCTAACCAGAAAGGAAAAGCAAATGCTGTTTTACTTAATTACGTTCAGCGTGAAAATTTTTTTTTTTTTTTGCGGGGGGGGGGGGGGAAGGTTTGCTAGAACTTTATTTCTGGCCCAATATTGCAAAGCTTAAAGAGAAGTGGGTCTGGCCCAAGCTCAGCTGCCAACTCAAATGTGACTTGGACACATTCACACTCTGGTCTCAGTTTCCATGTCTACAAAATATAGCACTAATGCCTGCCCCACCGTGTCACAGAGTTCTAACGGGATTCCCACGTGAGCTCGTGGTTGCGGATATCAGGTGTCCGCTGCATCGAGGAGCACCCGGAAAACGTGTAACGCATTATTCCCGGGCGTGTCTGGGAGCGTGATTGCAGAGCAGCCTGGCCTGTAAGTCTGAGTGGACTAGGGGAAGACCCGCCCTGAAGTGCGTGGGCACCATCCAATTGGCTAGTGGGTTGGATAAAGCAAACAAAGGAGAGCCAAATTAGTCTCTTTGGCGAGAGCTGAGCTAGGGTCTTCTGCTTTGGCTGGAGAACTCACACCTAGTGGTCCTCCCTGGAACCCCACTCTCTGTTCCCTGGCCCTTGGACTTGAATTAAGCCTTCCCACCCGTTCCAGGGTCTCCAGCTTTCTGATGGCCCGTCGTGGAACTTCATAGCGCCACAGTCACGTAAGCCAATCTCTTAATAAATTTCTCACCTATCTATGTATGTATCCCATTAGTTTTCTCTGGAGAATCCTAACAAATATAGAGAATAAATGCCAAAGCCTTTTAAAAGCTTAAAAAACACTGTCTAAAGGGATGATTGCATCATTATTTCTTATTATCTGTTTCCTCCTGGGCATAAAGAAAGGACATTTTTTCCTCTGATAGACTCTCTAAAATTAGAGGGGAAGTTAGAACATATCACAGTAGCAGTTTCCAAACAGGTGGCTGAAGAGGCAAAAATTACACCAAACAACTTATCCTTGTATTTCTAGTGTCCCAAGGTAAAGCTTTCCAATTTCAATTTGTTGCACTCAATGCTAACAGCAGCAGGACTATTATAGAATAAATTCTGTGCACAAGAAAAAGTTTTGGTTTGCAACCAAATTAAGCATCTTTCTCTTTCTCTTGGTATGTGTTGGTAAGCAGGGGTATCTTTTTGGATGACTCCTTCTTGGTAATTAACTCAGTTTATTGCTTCTCACTTGGATCTTCTACAAGCTGAGCAAAACTTTCTCCTTAAATACTTCAAGTTATTCTCATGTCTCTTCTGAGTAACTACAAATGTGTATGAGGCATCAATTTCAAAAACATTATCATTTAGGAAGCAAGTTTAGTAAATAAGGTGAAATGCTACATTTTATGCATAATTGGATCAAATAACAAACCCCAAATGTGGCAGATGGAAGCAGTGAAGTTCATGCTTTATTTTAACAGGTTTAGTTACATATGTTCACATAGATAATAAAGTGGCAGACAGAAAGTTGACAAAGAAGGAAAGAAGTTCTTGTCCAAGAAAGCTAGTCATTGCTGCTCAAGACCTTTAAATTTTATCCGAGGTGGATAATAAGCTATAGTGTATTCTTACAAATCTTTATCATGCAGAATATTGTGAATGTTTTCCAAATCCATTTAGTAATGAGATAAGTGAACAGCCCTTTAAAAGCATCACATATGGGATCCTGTGATGTTGAGGGGTGTTTGGCCTCAGAACTGTACTCTTGATGGACATGATGGTGAGGAGGCAGATTCTTTTCTTGGGTGTTCCTTCCTTGGATACAAATCTGGGGTAAAATAACAGAAGAATTCTGCAAAGGAGGGGATGCAAAAACAGAAAACAGGAGGAGATAAATGTGATACAGTAGTGAGTTTAACACAAGAATTATGGTGCTAACCATCAGAGAACAGGAAAATTACTAAAATGGATTTTCAGGAAGTGGGATTTCAGGCGAGGAACTATGAGGACAGAAAGCTGTTGCTTTTTATTCTAAACCCATCTTGAGTAATTACTTAACCGAGGGCATGTAGCACCTTAATATGCTTAGGATAAAGAGGAATAATATGAATGTGTCAGACTAAAAGGACATAGGTTGAACTGAAAAGTGAACTAAATTCCACAACACTGGTTTGGAGTACATTAGTCTGTTTTATAAAATTTCCTAGAAAATGAGAGCAAACCTTAAGTTTTTATGATGTATCAGGCATTGTATTTAGAACTTAATATAATTTAATTTACTTAACCTTCAAGAAACTATCTAAAGTGGGTACTGCTTTCTCTGACCTTACAGAGAAGGATGCTAAGGAACAGAGTTCAGTGGCTCAAGTTTACACAAGTAGCTTCAGAGCTGGGATTTAAGCCCAGGTGCTTTCACTACCTCACACCATACTAAGCTCCTCTACTACACCAGGTGGTTCTTATGCTCATGTAGATCTGAGAATGCCAACCTACAGCGTGGATTTCCGATGGAAAATTTCAAAGATCCAACTTGGGAAGCAGTGCAGTAAGCGATAGTGTGTATGTTTGCTACTAAACTAAGATCTGTTGCTTAGATGTTTGCATCAAACACCAGATTGGTTCATTCCTCATTGGGTATATGCTTGAACAAAGTTGAGCTATTCTACTAGAAGCTCTTATTTTAGTGCTTCCTGTCACTGCAAAGGATATCACATTTTATGCTTTTGAACAAGTTCAGAAAACCTGGGAGTCACCCCAAGTTTCCCCTTTTCTGCTCACAGATTATCACCCTGCGGTAGTAAATGATGTCTATTGCTTTTATCTATGAACTCATTACTACTATTTTGGTACTAGGGATTGAACCCAAGGATGCTTTACCATTAAGCTTCATCCTGACCTTCCCTACCCCGACTTTTTAAATTTTGTGACAGGTCCTCACTAAGTTGCTTAGGGTCTTAGGCTGGCCTTGAATTTACAATCTTCCAGCCCAGGCCTCCTGAACTCAGGAGGATTACAGGTTACACCTGGGATTACAGGTGTGTGCTATTGCACCCAGTTTACCTATTTTGCAAAAAAGATATCCTCTCTGTTCTCTGGCCACCCCAATCATGTTGCCGTAGTCTGAGGCTACTCTCTCGAATCTGTTCCTCATAATGTAGCAAGCATGACGGAAACTCGATGAAGACTGAAACCTTTAGCGTTTGCTGGAATACCCTGCATGTGCTGCCCCACCAGCCTCTGGGCCTCATCTCTGATCACTGTCCCCACCTGCCAGGGCTCCAGCCATGAGGCCTTTTTTCTTCAGCTTCTCCCCTTCCCAGGTTCTCTGGCTTCAACCCCCACACACCACATGCTAGTTCCTCTGCCTGGAATGCTCCTCTCAACCTGTCTTAGGAAAGTTACTGATTGCCAGAAGCTTCAGCTGTCTCATCTGTAAAGTGGGAATTAAAGTGCCATAGATCAGAGTGGTTGAAAATATGACATGAAATACATACAGATTCTTGGTATGAAAGAGGTGTTCAATAAATTTGTTTTCCTAAACATTTTCTAGGATTTAAAACTTTCCAATGATAGTCATATCATAAAGATAAACCCATTCATATTTGTTCTCTAAATGTGGTTTATAAAACTTCTATGCAGTAAGGAAACTTTAAAGGATTTGTTTATCTCAGAAATTTATTGAAATCATAATGTATCTTGCCATGAAGTACTTGAGCTGCAGTTTTTAATTACTGACAAGTTAATAATATCCCGAGAGTATGGAGTCTTTGTTAAATGCAGGTGTTAGACAGCTATAATTTTCAAAATTGCTGCTTTGTCCTACAGCCTATTAAAACAGTAAAAATAATTAATGAAATGTACATACTTTTAGAGGTAATGACATTTAAAAGGACTCCAAACAAATGAGCAAATAAAGAAAATAAATCAGCATCTAATTTGTAATTAGAGATTGTAGTTCTTGATAATTTGAAATGAGTTAAGCCTTTATGTGATGCTTCAAGGTAGCACAGCCACATTCCCATGAAGATAAAATGACCTTAATAAATCTCCGATTAAAATTGACATATTAAAAGAACAGAGATATAATTACGTAAGGAATATCAACAACAAGAAAGACTCAATTTGCTATAATGAGAAAGGAGGAGGCGGTTGAAGTATAGGATGTGGAGGAGCAGTGAGATGATGGGAAACAAGAAATTATAACCTCACAACAAGTTTATACTGTTAAAATTATTAGAAATTCCATTGAGGTGGGTGAACAACTAGGGAAAATCCAAATATGTGTGATTTTTGATATTCATGTATTATGAATGTTAGCCATATTCCAATATTTGAAATGAGAAGTTCTGAGTGTGTTGTGGCTGTTTTAAATCTGTCTTTAAGAAATTGGATAACTGAACTCGGCGCTCAGCAGTGCAGCTAATTGCCTTCAGGGTGCTCATATAAATCTCAGTTGAGCTCAATATTAAAAGTTCCAGCGAGTAAACATCCTAGAGTTTAGAGAGAGGGTTGTTATGGTCAGATGAGAGAAAATAAATGAATGTGTGCCTGCAGGTGTGTCAGATCTCATTTATACATCACTCCTTGCTGGTTGTACAAATTAGGGAGGTTAATTGTTATAAGCCTCAGTTTCCACGCGTGTAAAGTGGAGATAATAATAGCTGATCCATGAAATTTTGTGTTTGCTGATAAAATATTTAAGGAACAAAGTAGTGCCAGGATTCACCTAAGAATTTTGACTTGAGAGTTCCATACTTTTTAATGTTTTCTATGTAATATACAAAAAAATTCACTTTTATTTTGATATACAGTTCTATGAGTTTTAAAACATGTCTAGTGTCATGTCATCAGCTCAATAAGGATATATAATAGTTCCATTATCCCAAACAAGTGCCTTGTGTACACCCTTTGGAGTCTACCCTCTCCCCACTCCTCACCTCTGGCAGCTACTGATTCTCTAATTATGGTTGTGTCTTTCTGAGACATCAATGGAATCATCATCTAGCATGTAATCATTTGGGATTGGCTTTCTTCACGCAGAATTTTGAGGTTCATCCAAATTGTTGTAACATTGGCAGCCTCCTTTTTATTGCCAAGAAGAACTCCATTGAACCGTTTTGTACCACAGTCTGTTATTCTCTTCACCCATTGAAGAAGTTTTGGGTGATTTCCAGTTTGGGGTGGTTATGGATAGAGTATCTGTGAACATTCATTGCAGTATTTGGTGTGAAGTAAGTTTTCATTTCCCTAGGGTAAGGACCTAGGAGTGGCTTTGCTAGGTCTTGTATTTTTAGCTTTGAATGTTTGTATGTTTAACTTCATAATAAACTACCAAGCCATCTCCCCGAAGGGCTATGCCATTTTGCAGTCCCAGTATCAAATATATGAGAATTCCAGTTGTTCCACATCTTGGAAGCACTGGGTTTGCTAATATTCTTAAGAAAACAGAGTCAGTTCTCCCCACTTTTATCCATGGATCATCTCGGCTCATGTTAACAAGGACTCTTCTTAATTTTTATTCATTTGCTTTCATAGCTCTCCATTGTCTTTTGAAATATAATTTTGTTTAATTTATCCATTTTCCCTCATCTCGACAGTCAGAGCAGTAGTACTACTAGTACTTACTTCTTCCTTCTGGAAGATGAAATTGGCAATGGTATTTTATGCTCTGCCATTTCAGCTTGATTGTACAAGCTATTCTTCATAAATCTGAAATGACTGTGCAAATAATGTGCAATAGCTGAAAAACAGCATGTGATTTTAAACACCCACACATACAAACACAGACTGTGGAAGCAATTGGATGAATTGTGACTAAAAATGGTAAATCTCTGTTTGAATATTTTGTTTCTGTGATTATGGGTAAGTTTTTTTTTTATACTTTAAGGACTAGTCGTCTTCGTCTTTTGGAGCTGCTACAAAATTTTTAAATTTAAAATAAATATGTAGAAGCTATTTAGAGAACTAATGAGACAGATGTATCATAAATACAAGGCTGCTGCATTGATATCAGTAACAGGTTTATAAAGTTGAATTAGCTTTTATGGCATTTTTTTTTTTTTTTACCTAAGTGGATGACCTTTCTCCATTTGCAGAAGAGGGTTTCTTAAATCCTTCATCTGAGACCACTCAGAGAAGGTGAATAAATTAAGACTTAAGAGATGAGAAGCCAGCCATCCACCTGAAGAGTAGGGGGTGAGCATTCCAACCATGAGGAACAGCACTCAACAGACCCCATGAGTTGGGGGATAAAACAAGCCACAGTGTAGATTGGAGAGACCACAGTGGCTGAGGCATGATGGGGTTAGGACTCGGGCAGGGCCAACACACCCTGGACTCTTGCCTCATTTTCCCCACCCACTGGACAGCTCCTCCTTTCAATATTCCAGCAGTGACATTGGTTGGATGATCTTAATGGGGTGCTGGATTGGAAACCACTTGAATTACGCTAGTCTACCTCTCTGCCCAATTAGGCCATTTCTTTGGCGATTTTATGGAAAGGGATAGCCTTGGGGATGGCATTTTTAAACTTCTGCCTGTTGTCAGAGGACAATGGGACACCAGCTCTGTTTCAAACTAAAACAACAACCAAGCCACTAACCAGCCTCATGACCAACTTAACTCTAGATCTTCACCACTAAACCCTTCTTCAAATGGAAATGAAAACGGATTAAAAAATGATCAATGACGGGTGGATTCCTCTCAGATGGATTTCTCTCCAGGGATTTGGAGAAGCCCTATAAATAAGCAACATTAAGGGAATCTGGAACATCTTTTCCAAACCACTCTTCTGTGGCCCCTGACTAGTAGCTTGATCCGGGAACCTGCTTCTGTGCCCTTCCGTAGAAGAAACGTCCTTGATGGGCCATGGCCTCTAGATAGAAATTTCCACTCATTTCAAAGTTTCCTGTGCAGATTTCATCTGGGTTGCTGACTGTTGGCTCTGGTTCCCTTTCCTAGAGGAGTTCCACATACTTATCCAGGAGGAGAGGAGGCCTTAAATTATTTAACAATCCTGGAAAGCTCTGAAAACTCGGTGAAGAGAGGGAAAAATAGCTGGCCTGGGGTCCACACAGAGCATTTTAAGTCTGGGATGAGGGCGAATCTCTTCTCCCTCTCCTATCTAGGCTGTAGCTCATAGGAGGGTGTTTATTTTTATGGAAGAATAGATAATACAACCTAAGTGTCCATTAACGAATGAAGAAAATGTGGTGGATGTGTACCATGGAATGTAGACATTATGATTCAGCCTTTTAAAAGAAATTCATCTTGCTGTTGTGACAACCTGGATGAAGTTGGAGGTCGTTACACTGAGTGAAATATGCCAGGCATTAAAGATAAGGACTGAATGATTTCATTTATATGTGGCACCTAAAAATAAAAAACCAAACACATAGAAAGTAGAATGATGGTTAGGGCGGGGGTGAAATTGGGAGATGTTTGTTAAAGGGTACAAAAGTTTCAGTTAGGATGAATAAGTTCTGCAATTTGTTGCATAGCATGGTGACTGGAGTTAATAATGGTGTCTTAGATACTCGAGAATTGCTAAGAGTAGTAGTAAATGTTTTCACAAAAAATAAGTATGAGATAATCCATATGTTAGCTTGATTTCATCATTTCACAATGTATATGAAGATTAAAAATGTATACCGAAAATGATTTTTGTTATCTATACCTTAATTAAGCTAGGGGAAGAGTTCTAGCTTTTAAAGAAAAACTTAATACTTGAAAACATCTTTTAAAAGTCACCTTCTACAGGTCTTCATCTAAGCTTTTGAAGTATCAGCAGAGGTATAGGGATACTATGAGCATACAAATCAGAATTTTAGGCACTGGAGGGTACTTTGGTATCTAACCAACCCTTCATTTTAAGGATCATTTAACAAAGTCCTCAAGGAAGGACTTGATACAAATGGATGTCAGAGTGTCCAGTGCTAGAGCTGAGTTTTTTGGCTGGATTCATTTATTCCAAGAAACGGCAAGGAATGTGTCAGTAGCTCTGGGCTAGACCACAAGGTGAAGACCAGATCAGTATTGATGGGCACCTCCCTGGGTGATGTCTATGATTCATACTTGGTATCTGGTAGGTTTCTAAGTACCATGGCCACGATGATGAGCAAAACCCAACACTGTGCTTTGTCTCCTGGAGTTCCCAGTCTTGTCTTCTTGTCTTCAAGAGATTGTAGCATTTTGAAGAAGCCAAACAACTCTCCACAAAACAGTTAAGGAATGGTCAACAGGTAAATGCCCTTTTAAAAGGGGTAGGGTGCAGAATGAGAGGAATGCTTTAGGAAGTCGGGAAAGGGAGCACACACAAGATCAGTAATTAACATTTGTGCTCTGGGTCAAGTCAAGGTCTCCAAAGCAGAGAGTGCAGGAAGCCTCCACCCTAGGATGTTGTGTACGCGTTAGCATCTCAGAGTGAGTCTGATAAACTGGCAGAGGCTCCAGGGAGCCCAGGTCTGTCTGCGGCCAGCAGTGGTGTGGAGCAGTGTGGCAAGCCAGAAGCACTTGGGTCTCCGCAGCCTGCAGTAGTTCATGGGTTCCCCAGCAGTGGGGGGTCCTGAGATTCCAGTTGCAGCCCATGTGGTGGCTCCTCTATCTGCGCAAGTGGCAGCTGTTGCCCACCAGAGCTCAAGTCGGATGGAGTTGGGTAGCTGAGCGCCTGCCCCCACTGTTAGCGGAAAGCCTGGTGTTGGTGTTTGGGGTCTGGGATCCCCTTTTGGCTCCTCTTCCTTGAACTGGAAAAAGTACCCACAGTGGCTCTCCAGTGGAGCAGTGCAGGAATCTTGGTCTTCTGTTCCCTGGGCGTTTCTGTAGCAGGACTCCCCCTGCCCACCTGGCTAACAAAACCCTGGACAAGCACCAGCTCCTAGGCGGTGCTTCTGCCACTTAGCTTTTCTCTGTGTGCTCCTGAGACTAAGTGCAGCAATGCAGGGGTATGACCTTCCTGTGACTTTCGGATCCCTGAGAATGCCTGAAGCTCAAGAACAGCCTGGGAAAGGCTACAACTTGGAGCTATAGGAGCTGATGCCAGTCAGCATCACATTTGCTCCGACAGATGACTCCTTGCACATATGTGGACCACTGTTCTGGCCACAAAAACGGCATGAGTAGAGGCAGAGGTGTTGAGGTTGCAGGCAGAGGAGGAGGAGTTGGAAGATTTGAAGCTGGCTGGCCGGTCATTGGGAGGATGTGGATAGGTAGGGCTTCTGGAAAGGCAGGTACACAGCCTCCCTGGTCATTTTCCACAGAAGTGACATTTCTTCAGGGTCTGCCTCTATCCTACTCGGTCTCTTTTTCTCCAAACTTCATTCTTGAAAGATGCTTTGGAGTGAGCAGTGACTTGTCTCCTAGTTTAAAAACTAGGAATTCCCTTTGTCTACTGATCTTTATTCTTTATTTTATCTCCCTCCCCAACTTATTTTGGATTGGATTCTACATATCAGAAAGCATTTGACTTTTGGGGATTGGCTTATTTCACTTTGCATGATAATCTCCGGTTGCATCCATTTACAGGAAAATGCCGTAAAGTCATTCTTCTTTGTGGCTGAGTAATACCTCAATTTCTTTATCTGTTTATCTGTTGATGGGTATCTAAGTTGGTTCCATAGTTTAGCTATTGTGAATTGTTCTGCTGTAAACACTGATGTGATTATGTCACTGCAGTACGCTGATTTTTAAATCCTTTGGATATATACTGAGGAGTGGGAGAGCTGGATAGTATGGTGGCACCATTCCTAGTTTTTTGAGGAGTCTCCATACTGACTTCCACAGTGATTTATGTGTTGATTCCTGAAGGGTGGCAAGAGCTCACCTTGTTGAAACTTGAGATAGAAGCTAGGAGATTCTGATTGAAAATCCTGCTCGGGTTGGCTCTGTCAGACAGATGGTCTCTTTCTCTTCCTGTCCTAGGAAGATGTCCCATGTTACTCTCACAGGGCTCTGGTGAGACCCAAAGAGATGCCGTTATAAGGCACATCTGCTAAGAGTGCTCTGGAGTGGCTGCTGCCATGGTTAACTGTAAACAGATTTATTGATACTTAATGCAGTCCATGTGGAATTTATTGAGTTTGTCACCAAGAATGGCTCTACCTCACCACTTTATTTCTGCCATATGCTTTTTTGAAAATATTTTTTGAGACATTGATGGACTTTTATTTTGTTCATTTATTTATATGCAGTGATTAGAATCGAACCCAGGGCCTCACACATGCTGGGCAAAGTGCTCTACCACTGAGCTACAGCCCTGGTTCCTTCCATGTGCTTCTTACTGTTACTGTGAGTCTGGTTTGTATGAGGAGAAGCTAAGGCAAGGAGGGGAGGTGAGCACAGAGAGCTGTCTCTCTGGTAACATTAGCTTGCACATATCAGATGGGGAAGAATGAAGCCAGTGTGGCTAAACCATCTATCTGCCACAGCAGAGTGGTTAGGAGAGGGCATGGGCTCCATAGCCAAGTGTGAGGAGGTTGAACCTGACTTCAAGCTCTGCACCTATTGGACGAGTTAATATTCTTGAGCAAGTCAGTTAATTCCCCTAAGCCTCTGAAATGAAGCTCTTTAGTTTTTAATTCAACAATATTTATGAACCAGTTGATATTGTCTTTCACTAAGTGCTGCAGGTGTTGTGACAAACAGGGACAGGGCTGCTGCTTTCATGAAGCATCTTTAGAAGGAACAGAAAACCAGCTAAAGATTAATGCGTGACCAATGTGATTCTGCAACATTGTATAATCAGAAAAATGAGATATTATATCCCATCTGATCCAAATGTATGATATGTCAAGGTCATTGTACTGTCACGTGTAACTAATTAAAACAAAAACCAAAAAGATGAACTTGTGACTCCTTAGTTATATGGTTAACTAGCAGAGATACTGATAGCAAATAGAGATGTTGAGAAGATGGAATGAGGTGTTGCTGAGGTGAAATAAAAAGCAGAACAAGGACTGTCCTGCTCAACCCGGGTTCTGTGATCTAGCAGTGGGGGTGTCATTTCCTTATGAGTGTTGAAGAGGTTTTAGTTCCCACGTTAGTGGTTCTGTATGCAGAATGCAGCTGCCCTAGAAGGTGGACAGAACTGAGAAGGGTCTTGGTAGCTGAGAGTTGAAGATGGGATCTTACCCTGGCATACCCCAGAGCCCCTGCCTTTGGTGTTCCCTTGGGAAAGGGATTGGGATTTTTCCTTGAGACCCCCATCTCCTATCATTTGGCATCTTCCAGAAAATAACTGGCTGTGTGGGATCCTAATTAGAATAAGATCTATTCCATGCTTGTATAAATAGATCAAAATCCATTAAAATAGTTTCTTCTGTCATGTATAAACTAAAAAGAACAAACAAACCAAAACAGGTACAGAGGTACCTGCCTATAATCTCAGCAGCTTGGGAGGCTGAGGCAGGAGGATTGCGAATTCAAAGCCAGCCTGAGTGAGACCCTGTCTCTAAATAAAATATATTAAAAAAAAAAAAGCTGGGGATGTGGCTCAGTGGTAAAATGCCTCTGGCTTCAATCTCCAGTGCCCCCCCAAAAAAGCTATCCTGTCCTATAACACATCTGAACTATCTCCTTGTTGAATTTGTCTAGCAAAGATGTCCAAAAGTTGGAAAAAGCCAATTTTCAGTGAGGTTAAATGGAGCTCATCAATTTTGTTGGACTTTCAGTCAAATTTTGTATTAATCCCTTGCTGGAAGCTTGTCAGAAATTGGAGTTTGAAAATGTCAAGGAGCCACTGGTTGGGATCCACCCAGGTTGGGGTAGTATTGCTGGATGGTGATGTTAGCTTCTGAGGTCTCTCTCCCTTTCAGGCAGTGACCTTTCTTCCCTTCACCAATATTTTTGTGAGTCACCTTGCGGAGACCCTGTGAGGGAGTGGGACTTCACTAATGGTGTAATCAGTGCCATCTTGTGTTTCCTGGAGGCCCCAAAGGTGAGGAGATGGAAGATGTGGGCTCTGAGCTGAACCATCTGGTTTAGTGTCACCACACGATGGGATTTGCAGTCAGAGGAGCCAACTGTGCTCCTGCCCAGCCCTCCCACTGGCAGGCTGGGGAGATCCTCGGGCAAAACCTTTAATCTCAGTGCAGAAGGAAATGGAAGGGCTCAAGGAGGTTTTGTGTAAGAGCTGGGTGTTAACGGAGATGGTTCAAGTGAGCAGAGTGAGAGGAGGAGGAAGCTCCAGGCTGAGGTAGAGTTTTCAGATGTGGTGGGATGGATCTGGTTGGCTTGGATGCTCTCAGCTGAAGAAAAATGGGCAAGCAGGTCTGCCGCTTTAGTGGTGATGACTGAAAGCTGCTTTTTGCCATGTCTGCCTTCCTGATGTGTTCACCAGACATCCCCTAGGTCCAGGAAGCCTCCATCATGTGTGGTGGTCTGTAAGTCCACAGAACCCACCCCACACTGAGGGGTGGAAGGAAGGACTAAGGAGGGGAAAAGAAATAATATTTCTGAGTTATGACTTGGAATTGGAGGTCTTTGGAGGAAATAGATACATGAATAATTTCCATAGGGGGAATCTGAGTTCTAAAACTCAGACCCATGTGCCCACCTTGCTGTTCAGATCCACAGAGCCGAATGTGACCTCTGGATCTATCATGATTTTTATCTCTCTGCATGACAGCAAATGATAGCTGTGGAAAACTGGCTTTGCAAAGTGGAGTTAGAATGTTTAGCATAGGACAGAGTTTCTGTCCATTAGCATGCCAGGGCATCCAGGTTGGGATCAATATTATTGAGCTCTCTGACAGTATGTCTGTGCAACTATAGTGTCATACGTCAGCTTTTCTAAGATGCTGGCTGGTGAGATCGAGGAAGGAGAGAGGAGACAGGAGGGCTGGGAAAGATGTAACTTCCTTTTTTTCTCTAACTTCACGATCTTTCTCTTTGAAAACAATTTTCCCCTCCAAGATTTGGACAAGTGTCCTGTTCAATGAAAGCCTTCATTGAAGTGATGAAGTGGCTGTCACCACTTTTTGTAAATTTTTCTAAATTTTGCTAAGTAATAGTGCTTTTACTTTGTAAGTCAAGGCTTCTGTGGCATTATTTTCAGTCTTCGCTCTACGTGGTTAAATTCTTTATTGTTGGGTGGATAGATTTAAGATTGCTCACTGTCTCTAGCCTGATCCATACCTTGGTCTTGGAGAAAGATGAAAGAAAAGGTAGAACAAGCACTTTGGTGCACACTTGTTACTAGTGAGCTGAGCTCTGTGGTATCTCAGATGATCTCCGTGAGAAAGTAAGTAATGTTAAGAATCAGAATCTTGTCCATCTCTCAGGATAATGGAAATAAGAAAAATGACTTGCTAACCTTTATCAAAGTGTATTTCATGGGACATCAGTAGGTGCTGGGTAAAACAATACAGTCTTTATTGTGAAGGTGGTGGCCTTCTGGATGACATTGGGTTAAATAATGCTTATTTACTGTATTGATCATGAAGGGTCTTCAGCACTCCAATGCTCAATGTGAATTCCTGAATTTATTTGAAAATGTGACCCTCTCATTCTACCCCTGCCCCACTGTCTTACCAGACCAGTCTTCTGTGGAACCTACTTGCAAAGGTCTGGATTAGTGGTCTATTTCCATGTTGTGGGTTTCAAATTAATAGGTGATGTGGGGACATTTTTCACCTTAGGTGGTAGCCATCCATGATGTCTTCCTCAAAATCTTAAAAATTCACTTTTGTGTCTCAGACATTTTTTATGTGGTTAGATTTAGGGAAAGACTCGAGGGTAGATGTCCTTAGGGACATTTTCAGTTGCCACCTAGCAGACAGTCTGTGTCTATTCCACTTTTCCTGGCTGACATACTGTGGTTTTGGGGGTGGAGAATGGATTAATAGTAACAAGTTTTCTGTCCTTTGCCAGGTACTTATTTTCCAGCCTCCCCTGTAGCTAAGAGTGGCCTGTGCCCTTGTGGCCAATGAGGAAAAGAAGAAATCTACTGGGGGTTGGGATGGAGGGAAGAGAGAAAGAAGTTTCTGAAAAAAGTTTGAGAAAACTTCAGAGTTGACTGGTGGGAAGGAATTATACTCTTAAGAGTAGAGATTTTGCTTAGGTTTATAGATAGTTTTATTTATTTTTCTCATTAGGAAAAAATCTTGCCTTTTGTCTAGAGTGTGACTGAGCTTTAGCTGCCGTCTTGTGATAGTGAAGGTACACACCTAAGGATGAGAAGCCAGTGCTCTGGAGATGGCAGAGCGAAGGACAAACCAAACTTAGATTTTTGAAGATGTTACTGAGCTGTTAAACTGAATTGCCTATCTTTAAACTCCTTGCTAAATATTCTTTTTTTATTTAATAAGCTTAAAAAAAACTTGCTTAAAAAAACTTGCTGTGGAACACATCCTAATTGATACATATTTTATTCCTGAAACATGTCCTCCTCTTATCTTCTCTTGTCCTTGAGACCATGGGTACATCAAGGGTAGCAAGGACCCATCTTAGTATATTTTGAACAGCATTTGAGCATGCTGATAATTTTTTATTGAATAAAAGACTAATATCTTGGCCTATTTTAAATGCCTTTTTCCTTCTCTTGTTTGGTCAAATAGGACAGTGTCTCCTATGACTATGTCCTGTTCTTCAGGGGCACCGGAGGTGGACATTCACTGATTTAAAAAAAACAACTCATATCCCATTCATACATAGCTAATCAATTCGGGCTGTTATTCAGTGCATAAAGGTAATTACTGTTGGGTTAAACTGTGAGCTTCCCGGGAGCATCTCAAATACAATTTTAGTAGCAAGAATGAGGTCACGGAGAGCCTTTGAGGAACTCATCATCTGAGGTGACAGAGGGCTGCCGGCGTTTCTTTTTGCTGCTGAGAAACAGCTGAGCAGCTCATCTGGCAGGAAGGCTCCAGGGCTGGGTGTCAGGTTTCCAGGAAGCTAAGGGGACCTGGGAGCTATCAAGGTCCCTCCCAGGGGTGGGTAGTGAAGGATTCTGAGATGCAGAACTGGCCTGCACGGTGGTGAGGGATGCTGCTCTGGATGCTTTCAGCTTATGGCCTATTAATGCCCAGCAGCCGCTGTTCTCCCTTCTGCCTTCTAATAATTTAACCGGGGCTTGGATTTGCAAACCTCAACCTTGTAGCTCCTTAAGGTTTTGTATTTTCCTCAGGATATTATGGTCTGGGGATTTAAGAAACTTTGGGAAGTGGGAAAGTGCACATAGTCTGTGGGTGAATTTATTAAGTTTATTTATGTGTAGTTCAGCTAATCTGCATACCCACCTAAATGCTCTCTTCTCCCTAACCCACCTAACACTCCTGGACGACTTTTCCCAACTTACGTTCTTAATACACTTACCCACCTACCTATCTTTTCAAAACATAAAGAATGAAATTCTTTCTCCATTTAATGGTTTTGCTTCATTCTCTTTGACTTTGACTTGAAGGGTTTTAGCCCATACTCGGGTGTTGTTGTTGTTGTTGTGCTATTTAGGAAGTAGTCTGTACTGATAAGCCTCCAAAGAGGATAGCAGGTGTGATGTTGTTGGCTTCTTTAATAGGTGATGTTGAATGGATTATCAAGAGGCTTAAGAAATTGTCTTTGAGGTGTAGGGAGATTTTAGCTTGGCCTCATATAGAAGGATTCAATCACTTATTTTTAATTTATGCACTTTTCTATTCACCCCTGTATTTCCCTTCTGTCATCAAGCCTTACGCTATGTGATCTAACAGGACAGGTAGTGGATTCTAAAGACATACAGGCCGGGCTCTCACAATGGTCCCTGATCTCTCCACAAAAGCAAGACTCTTCTAAAATACTGACTGTACTTAGCTGAAGAGTGTCTCCCTAAAATGCATGTCCACCTGGAAGCTGCAGATAGGGTCCTTGCCGACACTATCCAATTCAGAAGCCTGGGTAGTGCAGCTGCAAGTCAAGGAAACCAACGATTGCCAGAAATCTCCGGAATCCAGGAAGTGGCAAGGGTGGGCTTTTCCTCAGAACCTTCAGAGGGAGCATGGCTGGCCCTGGCCTGCTGACCTCTTGGTTTTGGACTTCTGGCCTTCAGAACTGAGTGGATAAATTTCAAATTCCTGTTCTAAGCGATACAGTTTGTGGGAATTTGTTACAGTAGTTCTATGAGACTAATAGTTATTTGTGTTTTAATAGGACATTTAATTCAGAAACACAGAACATTAGGAAAAAGTGTGTTGGGGGGAACACCCAAACTTCTATGTATGAATGTAGTCTCTTTCAGTCCTTTTCTAAAATAGTCTTTACTGGTTATAATCATGGGGTACTATTTTTTTTTTTTGCATGGTAGAAATTTATCATGGCATTTTGGCAGTTAGCATTTAAACCTTTTCTGGTTTAAAAAACAAAACAAGAAAACAAAAAATAAAACTGTGGATGTTCTTGCTCCCAGTACATCTGTGTCTGTATTGAGTTCTTCCCTAGTGAACAGAAAAATTAGTGGAAAGTCCAACCTGTGAACACAATGAGGGAACAATGTTATTCTCTCTGGTAATCAGAGAAGGGCATATTAAAAGGGTACTGTTCTTCACCCAGGAAGGTAGTAGAAACAATATAGTGTGAGCTGAGATTCTTAGCAAAGTTGCAAGTCCAAACTCACAAGACCTGTTCCAAAAGACTGAACAGATGCTTATTGGGTTGTGATGGGGATAGGGTGGGGTTCCTGAGATATGGATGCAATAAAGTCTTTTAACCCTGAGATTTTTATTTTTCTTGGGACAAAGGAAATATGGAAGCATGCTGTGACTGCAAGTGCTAAATTCAGAGTGGCAGTCTTGCCAAGGAAATTTTTTTTTCCTTTTATGCATTGCCTCAATGTTCTCATTTCTTCTATATTTTCTTATTCTCACCCTAGGAAACTAAATCTCAGTAGCATTTCTCTAATGGTCACTTTTTGATTACCACCTCTGAAGTCCTGCCAAGTTTCAACTTGACCTTTTCTTTCCTTTATTCATCTCAAGGGTCTTAAGAGCCAACTTTATGGTTTCCTAAAGCTGATTTCTCACCAGTGGGTGGTGGCTCGTTGCTTTCAGGGGGAAGCGGGCAGCCACAAGGGTTTGAGTAAAGGGGGCAAAGGTGGGATGTGGAGTGTCGGAGATAACTGGCGTTAGGGGACAGGCAAAAGGCTGCTAAACCCACTGATAGCAGAATTGATTTGGCAGTTTGCTTGAACAACTTTCATTGATGACTGATTTTAAAAAAAAAACTTCTATTGCATAAGCTTTAGGATTATTTCAGGAAAGTTTTGAGGGGCCTCCTATAGAAGAAAATGTTTACACACACAAACATACCCCCACACACATGCACTTACACATACACACACATTTGAGAGTAGGGAAAATATGTATACATAAGTACATATATGTGTGTGTGTATATATTTTCCCCATTTACAAACTCTCACAAGAATTGATTCCTGTAGGCACTAGGATCCACTCTGTCACCCTGAGAGGATAAATGAGACTGGGTTAGTCTCAGACTCCTTGCTGATAACATTGGAATGATGCTGATGGCCATTTCTCTCATGTTCTAAGTAGTGGGTCTGGAAGGACAAGGAGTAGAAGTTGTTCTTAATTCCTACAGGAAAAGAGATTTTGATGATCCTGTTAAAAAACTTGGGTGAATCTGGGAAGCCGAAATCCTGAGCCATCAACGTAAACATGCTGGTTCGGGAGGTCGACACATGGCAGCTTTGCTCAGACACTCTGGGAGGAGTGAAGCAAGTCCCGTGTGGGCAGAGCAGCAGGTAAGGAGTGAATAAGCTGGGTATTGATGGAGGTCACAATTTAGCTCAGGGACTGGGCACATTTCTTGATGACTCTGGGCACCACATTCTCTAGAGGCAGGAGTTGCAAGTGGGGACGAGTCTGTCCTGCTACAGAACTTTCCCAGCAGGGCATCCCCTTCAGTTATGCAGCCTGCTAGCTAGCAGGCACCTGCCCTGAAGGTGAGGGGCTGGATCCTGGAAACAGGGGTCTTCCCTAATTTTGACAGTAGCACATTATGGAGTAGGGTAGCCCTGCAACCCAAGACCTAAAAATGTGAGGTTTTCCTTCCTTCCCATTTGTTCTCGTTTTCATCTTTAGATATTTAGTCTCACAAATGAGAGATTTTTTTCCTGTTCTGGTCCCTTCCTCTGTTAACTATTTCCCCTGATAAAGAATGCTTAAAAAATGCATTAAATGTTTTATGAAGCACTTGGTTTATTATACTAATAAATCCTTCTTGAGTTTGCCAAATACTTGCAGTAAATGTGATGGGTTTATATGGAAATTAAGGTAGCACTTCATCTTTTTAATAAGACATAGATGTAAGGGGAAGAGTGTCTGCTAGAGAGAAAAAGGGTGGGGTTTGGCAGAGGGTTTTCCTGTGGTTTTCACAGGTTAGTGGGCGGGTGTTGACTGCAGGGTCCAGTCGGGTCTACACCTCCCTCCTCGGTAAGAAAGCACTTGGGTGGGGGAAATGACTCTCTGTGCTGAGTTCTTTATTCAGAGCTCCCTCAGTCTCCCACTTAGATTATTCATGTCACAGGCAAGGAAGGCATTTTGCAGCTTTCCAAGGAGCAGGCAGAGGCCTGTCCATTTGCAGTTCCCCTCAAGCATGTCTGCACATTGGAATCACTTGGGTGCTTCACAGAACCATCAAACCTGCACTAGGGCAAAGCATGAATGGCAATAATGTCCACAAGTGCAGTGTGGACATCTGGTTTTGTTTTAAAACTCCCCAGAACCTCTCAAGAAAGGTTGGGGAACCTGTGTTTTCCAAAGGTTGGTTTGTAAAAGTGCAGAGAGGTACCTGCACATGGTCACCCATGATCACGGACCGTGGCTCCTTAACACACACACATAGACATGCATCAGGGCAGAGACACAGTCCTAGAACACAGAACATTGAACATCGATGCAGACACACACAGATGCATGTGCACACAGGCATGCACAGACTTGGATATAGTTTCAAGGAGAGACACACACACACACACACACACACACAATACTACCAGGTATAGATGTAGCCCAAGATACAGAGATACACATGAGATGGCACATAGAGACTGTTTACAGAGCCACTGAGAGGTACATTCAGACACCCCACAATAGACACGCTCAGAAAAGCACTCTTAGAAACATTCAGGACTTTTGTGTCCAAGATTATGAAGAAGTCTTTGGCTAATTTCTCCTTCCATAGAATGGATTTTGCCCAAGGATGAAACTTGTGTAGCCCCAGAGGAGGGCACAGGCTGGTTTTCTGCAGAAATGGTTCCTACTGAGATGGTGGTACCTTTTCCAAGCCTATAGGCTCCGTGAAAGACAATGAAACCATCACTTTATGTGGGGTCGTGACAGCTCTGGAGGAAGGACAAAAGTTCTGTAAGTGGTGACCTTGACAGTCTTGCAGTTTCTCTCAAAGCCATAACCTCAAATCTACCATTTGTAGTGAGATTTTCAAGAATATGTTTTGGCCCTCAGAACAAGCTAGTGGGCTAAGTTCTATTATTTGTCGTCCTCTTTTTTTATGTGTGGGAATCCAGGGACAGATTGAGTATCTTTCTGGGCCAATCAGCCAGTGAATTCGTGTCTAGATTTCACTTGAAGGTCTGTGTCCTTCCCCACCACTCATATTTCTACTTCTCTTACTGAGAGGCGGATGTAATTCAATGATTCTTTCCTGCAATGAGAAGACAGAGGGTCAGAGTGGTTAAGCACCTCCACATGGGGTCCTCACAGATACAGACTTTGAATTTGAGTATTGACAGTCCTTGACTTGAAATTACACTCTTGGCTGAGTTAGACATTTTAGTCACAGTGCCTCCAGGTGGAATCTGCCGCAGTCCTCTTTAGCCCATGGTTGTGGAGATGACTGTTTTAGAATACAAACATGAATCCTGTCAATGAACCAGTGGACCCTTGGTTTATTGAGCATTTATCATAAGCTTATCCCTGTGATAGATTCTGTGGTGGGTATAAGAGTAAGTGTTCCTGTACCCAAGGGGCTTAAGATGTAATTGGAGTGACAAATAATTAAGCTAATGAAGGGCAGAGATTGAAAGTGGAATGAATGAACCTGACAGGGAGATAGTCACCTCTCCTCCAACATAATGTTTAAAAATATTTTTAAATGGATTGGAAATCCATTTCCAATAAATATAAGAATATTTAAAAATCAGAATATTTAAAATAAAAATTGGGGTTCCTGGGTTCTCTTGCCAAAAAAAAAAAAAAATTAGTAGATCTAGCATCTCTGTGCCTACAGGCCATGTAGAAGTGATTGGCTCTAGGACGTGGGACAAGGCACCTGCTGTTCGCTTTCCTGTAGGCTTGGGTCTGGCCCTGTTCACTCACTCAGATTACCTGCCTGGACGCTGCAGGCATTTAACTCATTACCATGCTTAGGAATAAACTGATATAAGGTTCAGTGACAAATGTCTTGAGAGACTGAGGAGAGAAAGTCATTGAGGGCTGAAACAGAAGCCTTATGAAGGAATTGGTAACTAAGTTGAATGACAAAAGCATTAGGATTTAGGTAAGGACTTATGATGGGGGTTGGCATGTCCTCTTGTACATGGTCCATAGGTAAATGGTAGGTACAAAGTTAACTAAAATCTAAATAAAGGGCTGTGCGAAGCAAAAATTCTACATTTGGAAGAAAATGTGGAAGCCTTTTATATCAGAACTGGGAAGAATTTATTTGGATGTCATAAAAAGCCCAAACCATAAGGAAAACCTTGTGAAGTTTGGCTTCATGGAATTAAAAACAAAAATAAATCCTCTGGTTAGCTATCGATGGAGGAAACAAAAGGCAAGTATGAGACCGGGAGAGTAACCACGAACAAAGTCGAGGGTTATTGCCCAGAGTTCATCAAATAGAAACTCGTAAAATCGGAAAATATAAGTAGCTCCATAGAAAAATGTATAAATTATACACAATGTAGAAGAAAAGATTAGTGAAATTAGGAGGATATAAATAGAAACTTAAGAGTGAAAAAGGACAAAAAAAAGTCCCAAAAGACCCGAGTAGCAACACAGATTGACTGACATGAGGTCGTGGATACTAACTCATATGAATGTGGAGTTCTGAAGGAAGGAAGAGAGGGAGGAAAGTAAAAAAAGCTGGGGTGGTGGCACATGCTCCTAATCCCAGTGACTCAGGAGGCAATTTAGCATGACCCTGTCTTAAAATAAAGAGGGGCTGGGTGTGTAGCTCAGAGGTAGAATGCTCCTGGGTTCAACCTGGGTAGAAAACACACTGAAGAAGTAAAGGTGATTTTCTTCTTGGAGTTCTGACAATGATTTTCTGATATCACCTTAATCTCCAAGCGGTTGTTCAATTTGAATCTGTGCAGACCCCACAGGGTAAAGGCCTTAGTCCCACGAGGTTGATAGGACACCAGGCACAGGTTCCAGCACCAGCCACTTTAGCCAGAAGCTGACTTCTGGTCAACTAACTCAACTGCAAATTTGGGAGTTCTCTCAATTCCCCATCAGGTTCAATGACTCTCAGAACTTTGGGGGGAAAGAACAATCTAAAATTATGTTTTTACTATAAAGAATATGAATAAATGTCCAGATGAATAAGAACATGGTCAAGGTCTGGAAGAGGCCCACGTGCAGTAGCATCTGCCCTGCTGGAGTCTGGGTATGCTACACTCCAGGTACGTCCATGTGCTTTCCAACCAGCAAGCCTCAGGCCTCATTGTGCTCAGTTTTCATTGAGGCTTCATTGTTCCCCTTCCTTCCCTGGTTGGGTCCAGCCACCATCCTGGAACTATGTAAAGCACCTCCCCTGCCACCCTTAACCTCAGTAGCATAACAGATACATTCCTATCCGGGGAATTCCAACTGTCAGATGGTCTCTGTCCCTCCATGCTATCTATGGTCTACTCCAATATAGAGATATTCTGACTTTCCAAGTTATATGAAAATTACAAGCCCATATGTCTAATATATTGAATGCCAACTAGGGTGAACATAAAGAAAACCATACCAGTGTTCAAGAGATTGAGAATGTTGAAAAACAGTGATGAAGCTCAGAAACATCTAAAGAAAAATAGCATATAATTACATAAACACTCTTGCTTCTTGTTTGAAAACAGGGGAAAAAAAAAGGTAGTGGAATTTTAAAGTGGTAAAAACAAACAAAAAAAACAAAACAAAAAACCCTTAAACCCATGAACCAACAGAATTCCATATCCTATGAAAAAATCTTACTCTGCAAACAAAACCAGAATTTATTGCCAGCATACCTTCTGTACTACAAGAAGTATTAAAGGAAGTTTTTGAGGCTGAAGGAAAACGATATCAGATCGACGAGGGAACAAAGAATGCTGGAAAATATAAAAGACATTTTAGAATCATAAATTTCTTTGAAAGATAATCAAAGAAACATTATTTATTGTGGGTTTCTACTTTTTGTAGAATTAAACATCACAGTAGCACAGAGGGTCTGGGGGGAATGTAAGTATGCTATTGTACACTTTCCTGTAGAATAAAACTTTCCAAGATTTGGAGCTAAACCCTGACTAAAGGTGCATAATTTAACTATAGAACAATCACAAAATAAAACCAGGACACTACAGCTAATGAGCCAAAAGTAGAGCTAGAATAAAATATAAAAACACTCTATTAATCCAAAAGAAGGAAAGAAAAGGACAAAGGACAGATGGCATGCAGAAAATAAGAAAGTAGGATAATAGTTAAACATCACAATATGGACCAGTTGACGATTTAAATACGCAGTTAAAAAGCAAACTATAGACCAGGTTTAAAAAGAAATTCCAGTTATGTTCATTTTTTTAAAGAAATGCATTATAAAAGACATAAAAGTACTGAAAAAATATGAAGCATGATCACATCACATTTGGAATAGCTGAGAAATACTGGCAGTGGTGGGGAGAACTTTCAGAACAGGGAGTATTTGCAGAGATGGGAACATGTCATAAAGATAAAGGGTTAAGTCGCCAGCAAGCCGCAACAACCTGAAATGGGTGTGCACAATAAGAATTTCAAAACTCAAGAAACAAAAATTGGCATAACTGAAAGCGGAAATGAATGCAACCATAATTATGATTGGAGATTATGAAACGCTCATATTTGGCTTAATAATTTTCACGGAGAAACAGTAATAACAAGATTCAAAAAGTGTTATCAACCAACTTGGAGTAATTGAGAGTTATAGAGCAGAGCACTCAATGAAAGGAGAGAACAGCCCTTTGAGAGGCACCGGGAGCCCTTGAGATGGACCATGAGCTGGGCCACAGATAATCTTCAGTGAATTATGAAGGTTGAAGTCAGGCAGAGTATGTTCTGTGACCACAGAAATAAATTCAGATCCTGGCTGTCCTTGAAACTTGAAACTAAACTACACACTTCTAAATAATTAATGGGTCTAGGATAAATCATCAGGGAAAACATTTTTAACTGAATAGTTGTGAAAACAAAACATAAGTGGGATATAGCTGAAGCAGTGGTGGGGGGCGGAGTTTTAGTTTCAGGTGCTTATTTTGTACAAGAATAGGTGTCTATGAGCAATTATCTAAGCTTTGTGAACCTTAAGCTAAGAAATGAAGACCAAATTAAACTTGATATAGCACAAGAGAAATTAAGATGAGACTTGAAATCAAAGAAATTTTTAAGAACAACAAATTACAAATAAACCTGAAGTTATTGAAAAACCACAGTAACACAGGAGGCAGTTTTAAGAGGTTTAAATTGGCCGAATTTGGGATATCGACTCTTCATGAGTATGAACCATCGAATAAAATGCAGAATCAGAATCCCCATGCTAGCAATAGATTGATTTTTTTTTTTTTAAAAAAAGACTTGCTTATGGAATATTGATATTTAAGTGGTAATTGTGGACCTAAGACAAGAGTTAGGGAATCATCATGTTATACCCAATGTAACAAATTTGATCAGGCCAGAATCACCAAAGGATGCCAAATCTAGGGGGAAATTTTGATAATGGGAAAGGTATTGGTATGATCTTAAAGTATCATCCTGGAGAGCGTTTCCTTGGTTACAATGGGGAAATATGATAGTAATCAAATGGGAGGAAAATTTGGCAGCCCCTTGACCAGGTGATTAAAAATAGAACAGCAGCACTGTGGGACACATAGGTATCATGTGACACCCTCAGGAGATCATGGCATCACTGATTCCATATTCCTAAATTAATAGATTTAATCATGATAAAGCATCCACAAACGAAGATTTGAGAAATGCATTCATTTCTAGAGCATGGGTGTCCTGAAAGTCAGAGGTGGTGGGAGTGTTGCTGATTCCAGAAAACTATATGAATGCATGTGTTGAAACCTTGCCCCTGTGGGTTTTTGGGAAGGAGAGTTAGATGAGGTCTTGAGGCTGGGCCCCTTTTGAATAGGACTGGTGTCCTCATGAGAGTCTGGGGAGACCCTGCTTCCTCCCTGACGCTGTGAGAAGATAGCACGGAGACTGGCACGTGCCAGGGAGGGAGCAGCCTCCACCGGACACAGGATGTCCTGGCACCTTCATCTTGCACTTCGCAGTTCTTAGAACCCTAAGAATTGAGTGTGTGTGGTTAAGCCACCCAGTTGATGGCATATTGATATAGCAGCCAAGCTAAGAGCGGTGGCAGCCGGTGCGGGTGCAGCAAATCCCTGAAAATATGGAAGCAGTTTTGGTTAAGCACAGGGTATTCAAAAAGGAATTGTAATCCACAGATACTTGTTTTGAAGAATGAATGGATAGGACAGGGGATGTGGCTCAAGAGGTAGCGCGCTCGCCTGGCATGCGCGGGGCGGTGGGTTCGATCCTCAGCACCACATAAAAATAAAAGATGTTGTGTCCACCGAAAACTGAAAAATATGTATTAAATAAAGGAATTAATGGATACTTGCTTACTTTTTCCTTCATTCAGGTTTGATTGATCAAAATGATTTTTTCTTTTTTTTCCAGATCACATTTAGTTTAAGTGAAAGAAGAGGAGAGAAAGAGTGGTGGTGGGGGGGAGGGAGGAGAGAAACATTTGATTCCTTTAGGAACCTTTTTATATCCCTTTCTCCACACTCTATTGAATTTACTCCCTTTGGTTCAAAGTCTTTTCTTGAGCATTCCTGACAACTATTGGAATTTTAAGAGGTTTTCTAGTAAGATGAAATTATGGGTGACGGGAAAAGAAGGGAAATGTGTTGATTCTTCCTTGTGGCCTCACAAGGAAATGAAGTTTGTTCCACAGTGTGCAGGGATTCTGCAGAGGTGACAGGCAACAATAAGCTTTTATCTCTTCCAGAAGATCATTTCTCTCCGGGAATTCAAACCCGGATCCCAGCTTACCTGCAAACATCTGTTCATTGACAGTAAATCACATGCTAATTCCAGCTCTGTACTCTGTTGTGAGCACATCAGCCTAGCTGCCTTACAGAAATTGTTTATTCTGAAATATTCTGGAAGCACGGACTAGGTAGAGTAGGTTTGCTGAAAGCTACAAGCTAACTTGATGGTTTCCCAGCTCTTGAATGAACTGTCCTGATACTTTCACCTTGTCTTGGTCTGAAGTGTATCACTGCATCACATTTAGGAAATAATACATATTAATGTGTTCAGTAAGTAACTTGCGAAGAAAAGTGTTTATCTTTTTTCACCAGAAGCTGATGGGCATGCATTTCCTAATCTGAATAATTTATTTAGAGGAGGATGATTACGATCATACAGCTTGGTTGGCATCTGTCACAGGTACTTTCGCAGTGCTTCCTGGAGAGTGATAGCTTTTAATGCATCTATACCCTTTGCCTTGTTCAATTAGCAGTGTTTTGAATTATTGATCTTAGTTTATTTGCACTGGTTCAGCAGGGTCATTTTCATGGTCCTATGGCTGGTGCAGCTACTTAGAAGGTCCCTACACTTTAATATGCTGCAGTTTCAGTCTTGAAAATCTTACGTTTGGAATAAACAGGTCTGAATTTTAATTTTTTCACTGGGTCCTTCAAATTATATAGCCACCACTGTTTGGTGTTATCAAGCTGTAATGGCATTGGAGTGGGCCAGTCAGGGTCAAGTAATGTAATGACAGAGCTTGGTCACCAATTAGCTGTGTGACCTGCAGGGAGTTTGGTTCTTGGTTTTATTGATTAGAAATAAGTAAAATAATTGCCCCACTAACTTCCAAACTCTTACGATGTTTAAAGGAAATGATACGAGGATGTAGTGTAAACTATCATCAACAACGTGTATGTATTGATAACTCTTCACTTACACTTTCGAGTTGAAGTCAAGTGACTTTGTAACGAGGTGATTCACATTAAGGTCTTTGTGGCTGAGAAGCATCAGTGTTTGGGAAAATCATTTGATCCCAGGTTACCTGCTAGGAATTTTCGCCTGCCTAGCGCTCTCAGTACTATATTCCAGTGTTTGGGTCACATAATGGCTTTTGTTTCAGCTTGCTTTTCCTCCTGACCAGCTGAAAACATGCAAGGTCAGATCTCAAGTGGATCTAAGGAGGAAGTGAGGATTGATTCTGCCTTTTTTCTTCTCTGTTTTAATTTTTTGGGTGGAAAGAGCACTGATTTAATGTCAGGAAGATTTGGCTTTGCCAATTTTACTAACTGTGACTTTAGATGAAATCTCTGAGACTCCATCTGTTAAATGGAAAAACAAAACAAAAACAAAACAAAAAAATCCTTATAAGTTTGAGTTGTGAGCCTGCAGAATCACCTTTGTAAAATGCCTACCTCTTAATAGGCGGCAAATATTTATTTTTCATCTCTTATTGTGTGTTCTGTGAATGGTGTGTGCATGTGTGTGTGTGTGTCCACCACTAGATTGCGAAATCTTTGAGATCATGGATGATGGTGGCTTTTCTTTTCAGTCTCCTACAGTTTCTGAGTGCTGAACATTTAACAAATGGGTTCGTGTAAAATATTTCTTGATTGATTTTTTTTTCTTCGACAGAAATGAAATTAAAAGTCAGTTCAGCTCTGTCAAATGTATTTAAAAACACTAAAATTGCATCCTGGCAGGCTCATCACAGATTTCAATAAGATCCTAAGAGCATTTGCTCATCTGTGTCTGGGCTACAGACATATCTTTTAGCAATCAGCCTGCAGGAGTCATCTATTTAGAAATTCCATTTGGAACACTGATACTTGTCTTCTGAATCCTTCCATACTGTAGAGGACTACAGGAAGAAAACTGCATAAATTTGGAGTTTGGACCCATGCCTGGGTCTCATTTCTGCAATAACAAATGCAGGTGTTATATTCTATAAATGGGGGATATGGGAGAATGTGTGCTAGAAAGTCTGGCTCAGGAGATTGGTACCTGAGCAGAGAATGGGAACCAGAAGTGATACTCGGTATCAGAGCAGCAAGGGATGTGACTGGAGAGTGACGGAATCTAATGGACAGTCCTGGGTTTCACCATTTTGGAAATCCCAACATGAATGACCTGGTTTTAGTTAAGGTTCGTTGGATTTGGGTAGGGGAGGAAGGGGAAAAGATGAAATGCATGATGTTTTTCTCCTGCTTTTAACCTGGATTTGTTATAGAGTTGGAACAGAACTGAACATAGAGATGAGAGACCAGGAGCCCACTGGTGGTGGATTATAGGGGTGGCAAGCTAGGGAGCTTAGGCAGAAGGGCTGGCACTTTGGAATCACCTCCACATTTCACGTTCTTCGTCACTGTGAGATTCCCCACTCTAATCCACACTGATGTGGGAAGCAGGCAGAGGTCTGAGTAGACTGGAGGCTTATAAGCATGTTTGGTCATTTTAAAAATAGCACATGGTAATTGTGCCAGAGAGGTCCTAGAGCAGCTTTCAGGATTCCCATTCCCTGGTATTCATGTCCTACCTAATTCTATCTTTGTTACCTTTCTGTTGCTGTGACAAAATTTATAACTAAGATTGATTTTGGCTTAAAGTTTCAGAGGTTTCAGTGCATGCATCTAGTCTGCTGTGACCAAAAAGACCTGATGAAAACAGTTTCAGAAGAGAAAGTTTCTTCGGCACTCATGGTTTTAGAGATCTTGGTCCATAGGTGGCCAACTCCATTGCTCTGAATTGGAGGTGAGGCAGGACATCATGGTGGAAGAGTATGGCAGAGGAATGTGGCTCAGGTCATGGCAATCCCGAAGCACAGAGAACTGTGCTCACCAGGGACAAAACATACACCCTAAAGGCACACCCCAGTGGCCTACCTCCTCCAGCCACAGTTGCCACCAGCTAATCCATTCAAGCAGATTATGCACTGATAAGGCTAAGGATTTCATAATCCAATTATTTCACCTCAAAACTTTCTTGCATTGTCTCACAGCAGAGCTTTTGAGAGACAACTCATTTCTAAATCTTAACACCATGGTCAGCTGGCTCCACTGTTTCTGAGGCAGGGAGGGAGTTGTAGAGCAAATATGGTCAGGAAGCAGAGATAGAGGAAGAGTCTGGAAAGGGGAAGGGTCTGGAAACAAGTGTACCCTTCAAGGACCCACCCCCAAATGAACTATTTCCTTCAACTAAGCCCCACCTCATAAAGTTTTCACCACCTCCCAAAAGCACCACCCGCTGGAGACCAAGCCTTCAACATGTGCCTTTCTGTTGGGGGATATTCCGGGTCCCACCTACAACACTGTCCTTTTGATAGGGATTGGAATTGACTCACTTCTAGTCAATAGACTTAAGGGCAAGGGATATTTTGACATAATTAAGGCTCCAAATTGGTTGATTTCTATTTAAACAAAGGGACTTATCCTGGGTGGGCCTCACTGAATCAGGGAAAGGGTTTTGAAGCAGGCCTGGGCCCTTCCTGAGGGCTGGGCGAAGGGGATGGTGATGGTGAGAAGCACCAGAGGCCGAGGACTGAGAGCAGACTCTTGAATCTGAGGCCTGTTTCCACACAACAGCTAGCAGGCAGCTGGGCCTCAGTCGTACAGTTGGAGGGAAATGAATTCAGATGAGCTGAATGAGTAGATTCTTCCCCAGTTAATCCTTTCCATGAGAATTCATGTAGGTATCACTATTGCAGCCTTTTGAGACCATGGGGGGAAAAAACCCAAAAATAACTCATATAAGCCAAGTCTAGATTTCTGGGCTGCAAGAAACTGTGACATCTGTTATAATTTATTGTACAGTCAGAGAAACTCATGGTGTATTTTAAAAGGCAATACAGCGAGGCAGGAGTGATTCCAGGTCTGAATACCACGACGGCAGGAGCTTTGCCTTCTTTGCTGCCTCCATTTACGTGTCCTACAGGCATACATATTTGTAAAGTCAGTTGAGGACTTTGGATGGCCATGGGGTGGGGGAGGGGGCCGGGGGCCCCACTATTTTCTCTTTCAGGCCTTAGAGCAGTTCTGTCTTTTTTGTGTACATTTTATAATTCATATTTTTCTTATTTCATTTTATATTCTGTAAGTCAGACCTTTTTTGTCTTTGTTTTAGTTTTGTTCCCATTATCTTCTGCAGAGATAATGGGAATTGGGTTTAAGAGAGAATAAAGGTTAGATTCTTATTCCAATTCATCCATTCCTCCCAGCTGGTGTTGGGTGTGCCTTTGGTGTGCTTGTGGTTTGGGGAGCAAGGGAGTTCCTGGAAAGCACACAGGTGTGAGAGGTCACAGCAAAAGTGGCCCAGGGCTCAGGCAAGCAAGGCAGCTGGAATTTTCAAGCAGTCTAAATCAGAGGCCAAGGATAACAAGGGCTCCAAGATCTTGGCAGGCAATAAATCAAGCCTGGACATCAGTCATCTCAACTCCATGATGAACTCCATTTAGAAGAAAGGTCTCGGCCAGTCACGTCTGAGGTGCAGCGGGCACCCCTCTCCTGACGAGCCGTGTTCCTGGACACGAGGCTGCCTGAGCTGAGGCTTTGGCACATGTTTTGTATCTGGCTGGGAAAACCTGTAACAGCTGAAATTGTAAGACATCCCTAGCTTTAGGAAGTTGCTTTTCTCTTTTTGTTTTCAAGGCTCCAATCAACCTTTGTTGAGTACATGATAAATGGCGAGGTCTGATATGGATCCAAGTACAGAGAGCCACGCTGAGAAGCAGGACAATATATGGTCCTTTCTAGCAATTGAAATTCAGTGTAGTTGACTTCCATTCATACCTGACTAGTACATAACTATTTACCATTTTTAAAGTATATCTTATTTATTTTGGATACCAGGCATTGAACTCAGGGACACTCAACCACTGAGCCACCTCCCCAGCCCTGTCTTGTATTTTATTTAGAGATGGGGTCTCAGTGAGTTTCTTAGCGCCTCACTTTTGCTCAGACTAGCTTTGAATTTGCGATTCTACTACCTTAGCCTCTGGAGCTGCTGGGATTACAGGTGTGCATCACTGTGCCTGGCTTAAAGTATATTTTAAATGTTTAGTTTTATCTATTATGATTTTTATGGCAAACGTTCTCTTGACCTTAACACAACCAGCTTATTTTCTTGTTGCGTTTTCTTAACATTTTTGTTCAAGTGCACCCTATTTTTTTTATATTATTTGTAATATGATTAAGTTCTTTCTTTTTACCACTTACTATAACATACTGTGAGAGAAATATAGTTTGTGTGACAAAACAGTCTCTACTATTCTAAACTTCAGGGGAAACATCCAATGGCACATGTCTAGTGTAAATCGCTTTAAAAGATTAAGCAAAATGAAAGATATTTCAGTAATTTCCTATTGTTTACAGGTTTTTTCAAAAATATTTCTTCGGAATAAATGCTACATATCATAATCCTAGATCAGTGGTTTAAAATATGAAAGCAAGACTTATGCTTTTCGATCTTAGATTTTAATACAACTTCAGAGAGGTGCACAAAGTATGTATTTCCCTCCATTTTACAGGTTGAGAAGCTGATCCAAGAAATTTAAGTAGCTTTCCCAAAGTCAGAGGACCAGTTACTGGCAGAATCACTCTGCCTTTTTACTCTCAGGTTTTTCTCTTTTAAAGAATGGAAGTAAAAAGCTTGTTTGAGCAACAGTAAATATTGGCGAGGATGGAAAGCAATATGGAGATTCCTCCGAAAATTTGGAATGAACCCACTATTTGACCCAGTCATCCCACTCCTAGGTTTATATCCAAAGGACTTAAAATCAGCGTGCTACAGTGACACAGCCACATCAATGTTTATAGCCACTGAATTCATAATAGCTAAACTATGAAACCAGCCTAGGCACGCACCTTTCAATAGATGAATGGATAAAAAAATATTGTGGTATATATACACAATGGAATATTACTTAGCCTTAAATGAGAATGAAACTATGGCACTTACAGGTAAATGGATGGAACTGGAGAATATTATGCTCATTAAGCTAATCCCGAAGAACCAAAGGCTGACTGTTTTCTCTAATATGCTAATTTACACTGGTGGTGGTGGGGGGGGGGAAGAATAGAGATAATTTAGACAGAGGAAAGTGAAGGAAGGGGAGGGGTATGGTATAGGAATGATAGGGTAATAATGTCTAATTCATTCTACTATGTGTGCATATGATTACATGAGCTGAGTAACATGATCATGTACAACCAGAAGAATGAAAAGTTATATTCCATTTATGTATGATGTGTCAAAATTTATTTATGGGTACCATAAATAACTACTGTCATATATAACTGTCATATATAACTAATTAGAACAAATAAAAAATAAAACTATAAAAAACAAACAGAAGCTTGTTTGGCTTTGTTTTGCATTTTAAATTGTCTTTATAATTTACCAAATTCATAGTTTCTTCATATTCAATTACAAGATTTTGAAGGAATGGTTTCAAAGAAGAGGAAAATTTGGATTCTATTTAGATGGCTATCATTATGATAATAAAGTAACATAATCAAATTAATAATGGTTAGAATTACTAAAAACCACATTATGGGCATTGTACTTGACTAAGCAATAATTATATTTTTTGATAAACTGAGATTTTTGGTATAGAAATTCTTATAAGGCTTTTAGTCTAAGACCTAGAGGGATGAAATATTTCTCAAGGACAGAGAGCAATAAGGGATACAATCAGGATCCAAACCAGATAAGTTTTTTTGGTTTTGTGGTTCTAGAAATTAAACCTAGGTCTTGGTGCATGTGAGCTGAGTGCTTTGCCGCTCAGCTACATTCCCAGCCCAAACCAGAAAGTCTGCTCTTACCCTACAGATAACATTGCAGATGGCCGAGGTTGCCCAGGATCACCAGGTTCAGATTCTGGGTTGTGAATTTTGGTTTTGCTTCATTTGCCCAACTTCAACTGCCTGATGATGGTTACGGTTGGAACCAGCATCTTGTTTTCGTATGGTCCAGCTGTGACTCCATGGTTTGGGTTTGTATAAAATCTCCCAATTTCTGTGAATACATCTGGTGTCTTAAGGCATCAGTATCTTGCCCAACAGCGTCACTAGTGTGACCCTACTCTATTAGGCCAAGTCGCTTCCCAGGATGGATGAGCGGAGGGCTCAGTGCATGTTGTGATTCAGATAAGCAAGAGGGAGGGAGGTCCAGGCTTCTCAAGCTGTGGATCACCCTGGAACCCTACCATTGGCTGATAGTGAATTATCATGATTCCCTTAGGACATCTCTTTCCTCTCTCCCTTAGTGAAAGTGAGTTTGTGAGTATCATTTGTCTTCTGATTCTCCATCCATTTTTGTGTCAGTTATGCTGGGAAGATTTTTATTTTAAATGATTATTCCTCTTTGCTCTTATCTAAGTGGCTTCCAAGATGGTTTTGTTACTGTTACCGATGTCATGTAGAAACTTTAGACTATAAATCAACATTGAATCATAGCAGCTAATGAGAGGGGGCCTTTCATGATTCACTGGGTAAAAGGAAATTGTCAACTGCAGGTACACAGCTGTAGGCTTGGTCTGTCATGTGACAAGGAAGTGGTTACATTGCTTCATGGGAGACTGGGATTTTGGAAATTAGTTTAATAACCACAGTTCAGATTTCCCTTTGAAATAATTCCTAGAAAGTGATTAAAATTATAATTACTTGATAAAAATTTATTAAAATGTGGTAACTTCCCTTTTGTTTAGTGCGTTTCTTTACAGAAATAGAATTTTAAAAATTGCCGTAAGCTGAAACATGAGAGACACAGATTTTCATTCAGTTTTATAGAATATCAAACATTGAGAAACTTGTTTTAATGTTTCTTGCTTCAAAACTTTGCTCCTAGCTTTACTGAAGTATATTTCAAAATAAAAATTGTATATACTTAAGTTGTACAGCAATTATCTGTTCAGGTCCATTGTCCACTTTTTAACTGAGATGATTTGGTTTTTTCTTTTTGCTGTTGAGTGGTGTGAATTACTTATACACTTGGATACTTATCAGTCACATGGTTTGCATCCCCCAATATATAATATACAATATATGTGTTTTGATACACATATATATTGTAGTGTTTATCACAATCAAATTAATACATCCATTGGCACACATTTCAAGTAAATTGTACAGTACTAGTAACTACAGTCATCATGCTGTATATTAGTTCACTAGAATTTATTCATTTGGCAAGTAAATGGTTGTGCCCTTCATTTACTATCTAATTGCTACCATCTCTGCCTTACCCCAGCCCCTGGTAACCAGCGTTCTATTCTCTTCTTCTGATTTGGACTCTTTAGGATCACACCACAATTGAGATCATACAGTACTTGTTTTTCTGTGCCTGACTTATCTCACTTAGCAGTATGTCCTTCAGTTTCATCCATGTGGTGTCAAATGGCATAATTTCATTCTTTTTTATGGCTGAATAGTATTCCACTGTGTGTATAGGGGTGTGTGTGTGTGTATGTATGTGTATATATATCACATTTTTTTCTTTGCATATTTGTCAGTGGATGATTGTTGTTTCTGTATCTTGGCTATTATAAATAATGCTGCAATGAACACATGGATACGTATATCTCTTTGACATGCTTGTTTCATTTCATTTGGATAAATACCCAGAAGTGGGCAGGTAGTTCTATTTTTAACTTTTTAATGGAAAATCCTTGCTGTTTTCCTTATTGTACCAACTTACATTCCTGCCAATAGTGCATAGTTGCCCTTTTCTTCACATCCTTGCCAACAGGTATTTCTTGTCTTTTGTTGATAGTCATTCCTATTGGTGTGAGGTACTGTCTTGTTTTGGTTTTGATTTGCATGGCCCTGATGTTGAGCACCTGTTCACATACTTGTTGGCAATTTGTATATCTTCTTGGGAAAAATATCTGTTCAGGTCCATTGTCCACTTTTTAATTTAGATTATTTGGTTTTTTCTTTTTGCTGTTGAGTGGTGTGAATTACTTATATACTTGGATACTTATCAGTCACATGGTTTGCATCCCCCAGTTGCCTTTTCATTTGGTTGATTGTTTCCTCAGAAATAAACTTATCCCCACATCATCATCATCTGTGACAAGCAGGTCAAAAATTCAAAATGAGGGAATAAATGATGTTGGGAAAACTGCATATCCACACTGAAATTGGACCCTTGTGTTACATTGTATGCAAAAATTACCTTGAAATGAATTAAAGACTTAAATGTAAGACTGGACGCTGTAAAAATCCTAGAAGTAAACCAAAAGCTCCTTGACATTGACCTTGGCAATGACATTTTGGTTACGATGCCAAAAGCATAGGCAATAAAAAGCAAAAATAACAACTTGGACTACATAAGACCAAAAAGCTTGCTCAGCAAAGGAGATGATCAATAAAATGGAGTGTGCTAATTTCCTAAGGATGTGTGGCCAGGCCATCAATATTTTGAGTGCATATTCTGTTCCAGATACTGTGCCAGCATTTTCCATGCTACCTAACACTCATGATATCATAGGAGTCAGTTAACTCCATTTTACAGATGAGGAAACTGAAGATTCACAGAAGTTGTATTTGTTCAAGGCCACATAGCAAATAAGTAACAAAAACTAGGTATGTGGCCTGTCTCATCCAAAAACTTATTTTTTTACTTTAAAAAAAATCACGTTATGCTATAATTAACACAAGAGAAGTAATCCTGTACCACATTTATAATAACTCTAATTCTGCCTGATTGCTAACTGGAAACTGGTATAGAAATCCAAAACAGCAAGAAGAACAAGGCAAGAATATAGCAGTTGATTAGACTGAGTTCAGTCTCTATAAACATTTCACCAAAAAGTTAAAAAAACATTCTGGAAGTTTTAACTTTCTAAAAGATTTTATAATGGGGAAAAGTTTTCTATATTCATTTTCTCTTCTAATTGCTTTTCCTTTCAAGATGTCCAAGAGAAGGATCCCCAATGATTCTTGGTTTCTGCTTTTGTCTTGACCTTGACTATATGAATCATTTGGGATGATTTCTCGCTTGTGTGCCACAGGTGACCATATCCATCTAGAACCTGGACTATTCTCATTTGACCATAGACTCTTGAGAGTCGGATGGTGACTTCATTTTCAAATCTAGCATTTGGCCCAGTGCTAGATTAAAGATGGTTGTTAAATATTGAGGATGTGTGAGTGATTGCCCAAGGATTTCCACTGATTCGGGGTCTTTCAGTACCCACTGATGATCTTGGTCCTTCTTTTCTTCCCTTTTGTCCAAAAGGCTCCATGAACACTTACCTGCTATCAGGTTGGGCCCTGCTTGCTTCCCTATATTTGCTTATCTAGCTTTAAGTTTCATGAAGCCTGCTTGGACAGTCATTTCAACATTTGTTCACCCTAAATTCTAGGTGGAACTTCCATATTTCTGGCCTAAACTGACTTCTATTCCTGACCCTTTGTTTTTTTGGCTTTTGTTGTTGGCTTTATGGGTACATAGTATATTCTAGAACTTTTGTTTTTCCTTCTCTTGCTCTCTCAAGACTGAAGTCATTGGACTGTCCCTTTTCCCAAGTCGTCTTTTGAGTAGATTTGATCGTGGCAGGAGCTTAGGTTTACTTGGCAAACTGTCAGCCCTCCCCCAAATTCATCCACATCTTGGCTTTATTTTAAAAGATAAGTTCTCTTTAAACTTGTACAAATATGAACATTTTATACCCGAAGTACATTTTCTCCATCAACCTAACACCCTGCACCTCTCCATCAGAACTTCTAGGCATGGACGTTTTCTGATTCTGTCCCCATACTTACTTACAGATGGGTGAAGCTGAGAATATTCCGGCTGATAAGATGGTGACTTTGAAAAGATGATTTGTCATCAAGGACTTCATAACATTTCATCTTGACTGTGGAGATTTACTGAATATTGTCTGAGCCTCTGCTGTGGTTTCTGCCCATAAAATAAAAATCGTATTATTATCACCTGCACAGAATGGTACATACGCGATGATCGAGAAAGGCCTTGAAGGTGAACAGCCTTTGAAGAAGGGGACAAAGCCATTTTGAATTAATCTGAAGTATTAAGTATATCATTGCTGAATACAGAAAAGTTAAATTATTTTAGTCAAAGACATTGAAGGAAGCCCGCTTGAAAAGGCAGGTCACGTATTCTTCTGCAAGCTCTCTGCTAACAAGGTTAGAGTTAATAGATTATTGATCCATTTAATGTTTAGTAGCAAGCTAATTTTTTCATCAGCTATGCGATTGGGCATTTGTCTGTTTTAGAGGCCAATCCAATAAACATCTTTCATTTGATATGGCTTTCTGATGTCGGGGAGCACATGCCTTGGATGCACTAAACTCCCTTTATTGCTACAGTCACCCTGGGGGATTGGTATTCCTGCCAGCGTGAGTACTCTTTTCTGAGGTTTACTTTTCTTTGTCCCTCAGGAGACTGGTAAAATCCTTTCTGATAGAGAAAGGCTTGGGCTTGAAGCATGGAGATAAGGGCAGCATCTGATTATATCATCCCCTAGCGCCCGCTCCTCTTGACTGAGGTTCCCGTTATGCGGGATTTTATTCAATATTGTGATGAGAAACTTGAAGTGGCACCTGGCTAGTTATCTTCCAAGAAGTTCTCATCTTTGAATAACAACAAAAGAAAGCTTGTGGTGGTACTTGGGCCTTGAAGTCCCAGAGTTTTGACGAATACTAGACTTCAAAAGAGCAGAAGAAGGGAAGAGGACACTGGGAACAGGCTTAGAAAAGAACAGACTCCCAACTGAGTGTGTGTGTGTGTGTGTGTGTGTGTGTGTGTCCCAGTTAAAGTCGTGTTCACTTTTTCTGCTTATGTTGATCAAGAAGTGGAAACCTGTTTAGTGAGTGGAATAAAAATGCTTCATCTGCTTCATGTCTTAACACACTTTAAGGGGGGGTGTGTGGTGCTGAGAGCAGACACCTTGCCTGGGGGGGATCCTCCGTCAAGTGGAGCAGGTGTTAACGGTGAATGATTCCACCAGATTCCCCGCTTATCTCCATGCTGCAAGTCTAGGATTTTCTGCGGTAGAGAGGATTTACCAGTCTCCAGAAGGACAAAGAAAAGTGAATCTTGGGAAAGGGAGTTCTCTGGGTTCAAGGCTGACCTTCACCTCTTAAGCTGTGAATCCTTGGATAAGATGCCAGGTCACTCGGGCTCTTTAGCTTTTTTTTTTTTTCTCCCTGAAAATCTGGAAAATAACAGCAGACTTTTTTTTTCATAGAGATTTTAGTGTATTAATGAGATGATATATGTAAAATGTTTAGCGTCTGGATAAGCACCCTGGGAAAATGTCTGGCTTGGCTTTTAGGACTATGTGCTTTTATTGATGGCAGCATTTACTACGGCTCACTTTTTTTTTCCTCCCTTTTTCTTTTCTGAATTCAGTAAACATAAGGAAACGGGTGATTCTTCACTTAAACAACTATTAGCAGAAAGGAAGGAAGACACAGTTGTAAGTAGAAACTCTATTTTATTGCACATAGGTGCACATCTCTGATTTGCAGTCATCTCTCAGGTCCTTTATTCATGTATCTAACACAATGGATTCCTTCTGTGTCCAAATACCATTCTAGGTTTGGGGATATTATGGTGATTCATACCAGCAGTACATTAGACCATTAAACTCAAGGAGTTTATAATCTAGTTTGAAAAATAATAACGAGTATGTTGTTATCCACAAGAGGCTTCAGGGATAAATGAGGTCAACTCAACATTTAATTCTGAAATCGCATTGAGCTAGTCGTCACTTAGCCTTCGTGTTAGCTCTCAGCCTTCACCTCCTGGTCTCCAGCATCTCCCCAGTTAAATTTCAGAAGTACAAACGGGCTCTGTCATACGTGCTGCCGCATATTTCTGCATTTCTCGTCTCTCTCCACTGAATCGGAGCACAAATTCAAACCATGCTTTCTTGCTTTACCCAAACAATTCACAATCGGAGTGTTAGGGTAACTTTTTCACAAATAAGAGATGCCTGTGATGTCTTCAAACCTGCCGATGGCAAAGACTTCTCAGATTTTTTTCCTCCCACATTTGTTCTTCCTCCCATGTCTGCTGAGGTGCTGAGGAAGGCAGGGTCTGTCTTATGAATCAGAGGGTGCTGGTACTGAATCTCTGGAGGATGCTGGTTCATGAAGTGAACGGGAGTCCCGGGTCGAGGGAATGCAGATAACCTTCCCCGGAGGTGGTAGCATCAAGTGTTGAATAACATAAAAATGTCTAGGAGGTGGCCTTGACTGTGGCTGGGACCAGTGCCATCCTGTTGACATGGTATCAGGCGGTGATATTTTCATGTAGCACTCTGTTTTATTTTTTTCCATGACTTAATTACCCATGTAGTAGTGGAATAATTAGGATATGATTTATGACACTGAATTGCAGACTGATTAATGTGACATCTGGGAGCCACAGTGCAGAACATCATACTCAGGTCCCTCTCCCTGCTCCCCGAGCAGGAAATAGATGTCTATCTCTGCAATTCCAGGTATACCTTCGTTACCCTTGAAGCAGCCCATCCGCCTCCCTTCGTTGTTCCTCGGGGTCCTCTTCATTTCCTCAGGTTACCTGTGGAATAAACCTTACTCTACCAGGTGCCAGAGGAGTTGGGGCTTAAAAAGCACTTGATCTAACCTCAGCCACCACCTTGCTGTTACCTAGGACCTGTGAGCAATGTTCCTCTGAGCCTGGTGGTTCCCAAATCCTGCTTTCTTTTACATCTTTAATAGAAGATGAATGGGTAGGCAGCCTAATCATTACTGCTATTAGGAAATAGAATTTCAAGCTAAAAATGAAAGAAGGTTATTAGAACTATGGGTATCTATTTCAGTCTAGTCTGGACAAAACCCCGCAGACATTACTGTATGGAACAATTTCATATTATCTCTAGGACTGAATCAGGTGACCAGTCTGTAATGGGCCCTTTTCCCCTCTGCACTGACTTCAAAAATCCTATTGTGATGGTAATGGCCTGGCCAAATCCGCTTCAATTGCAGCCAGACTTCAAAAGTCATCTCATAACTGCTTTTAATACAGCTATTTAAAAGTATAATCTCTACAGAGATTTCTCCATCTACCTCTCATAGAAATGGCAATTATTACTAAGAAAGAGATAATTATTCCAATGTATCCCTTATTACGTGGCATTCTGAAATCATGCTTACCTTGGGTGTTTCAAATTCATTGTGCAAGTTTCCATTATTAGGAATATACTCCTGGTTCATTTCTTCCTGCTAAGAAAAAAAATTTTTGGAAAGTACTTATTGATGGCTTACAATCAAATGTGCAAATAATATGCTTAGAGAACACTAGAACAGCTCTAATAGGGTGGCAATTCATTTACTTCTCAATACATCTGATGGAAAACTTCAATAGCAGTTTTTCTTAATGCTCTTGCCCTGAAGAATAAAAGGCTACACTAATGCAATTCTCAAATTTAATGGTGACTGCACATTTCATAGGAAGGTGAGACGCGGCAATACGCGTGTAGGAGAGAGCCTAGGGGGTTCAGTAAGATGTGAAAGACTATAGCACTGGCTCTTACGTGCAAATTTTGTCTTTTAGAATTGTCAGGGAACTAAGCCCCTTCTCTTCTCTCAAGTGTAATAAATGACCCTTTTCTGTAAAATAATGGGTGTCTTAAATAAAAGTCATCCATCAGCTTTGGCCATGGAAGAGTCTGCGAGACTTTTGATTTTTGGATATAGTTCTATCTCTTAGACCATCGGGGTCACCATCTCAGAGTTTCAGTGGCCTGGAGATGTGTTAAGCCAGGTAATGATTCTCTCAGGCCCTTGAGGGAGTGGACATGGCTCCGGCTCTTCCTTGGCTGGACATGATCTTCTAGGGTTATCGGAACTGAAAGTAGCCCCAGAAGAGCAGCTTGAAGTCCTCCCTCTTTAAAGCAATAAGGGCTAATCTTCTATGGCATAATGACAATAGGGCAAAGTAAGATGGTCTTCATCAATTTGATGTGAGCAAAGAAAAGTCCAGGGGAACATTTAGTAAATCCTGATCACATTTACTCTAGGAACTTACCACTTTTCTTGCATGGGAGGATTCTGTTGCTATGCAATGCTGCTGCTAATGAACATTTAAAATGGAAGAAAGCTAAATAAGAGAACATCCTACCTTACATTAAAAAATCCATTCAGGCCCAGATTTATTCTTTGGTAATTAAACCTTATATCAAATGTGCATACCAGTGACAATTTCTTTATCACAACTTCTAATGACTCTGTGAATGTCTCTTGGTACTCGGTGGTTGGATTCCAGTTAATTATCATGATTTCATGCTAACATAACACTTCCTATCCCAAGGAATTAGTAAGCATGGTGAGAACTTCAGCCCCATTAGTATTTATGAATCTCTTCACTTGTTAAGTGAGAATGCAACCTGAGATAAATTACCCTGGGTAATTTTAATCAAGAGCTTAATTTTAATGATCACCTGCTGCACAAATAAAATAAGAGAAGCAATGAGACCATCATTATCAAGGTAAGTCATATGTGTCTCTGAGGGATGTTATTTTTAGCAATGTTTATTAAGGATTTCTATAAACTCTGGAATAACAGGATGGTAGAACAAAGCTACAAATATAGCATAAATATGTAATTAAGTTAAGAGGAAGCATCTTATTTTTCACCTGATGACTGCTTTGGGACTATCCTTTAGTTGTCTAATGTGTACACATCTAGTTCAACAACCAGACACAGCAAGGCAGCGTCCAAATTGTCTCAATGATTTGAATTTCTCCATGAGTGCCTAATATCTAATGCAAACTCACATTCATAGAGAAGAACTGATTTTAAGAGAACAGACAAAATTAGTTTGGGCGAGTGAGGAAGTTCAGAGGGAATAAAGTCTGAGAAGAGAATGACTTGTTGGTGGTTCCATTCCTCAGACCCTTCCTCTGTCTTTCTGCACAAGCACAGAAGAGTATAGGCTGCTGTTACTTAGGACTAAGGAAATGATCCATTCCCGAGACCTGTGTCCATGTGTTTGCTTAGTTTTTGGGGATGCAACTGTGCTGAGTTTCATGGCAATGCCATTAATACATAAAATGTTCAGTGGATAAGTTTCCAGCTGTTGCTTGATACTAATCAGAATCTTCTTCATCATCTGTATAGTTATAAGCACATTATTCCTCCCTCTCTTCTTCCCCTTCCCTGTCCTTCCTATTCATCCTCTCGCTTTCTCAACTTCTGTCTCCTACTTTTTCCCTTTCTTAACAGTACAGAGCAGCATGTCCTCCTGTTTGATATGAGACTTGTCTGATACTACTAAAATTAAAAACACTATTAGGTCAAGCTGAAGTGGTGAACTGAAGACAGTATTCAAAGGATTTTTAGCTTCTTTATCATTTTCACGAGCATTTACTGATACCTGCCATTCATAAATGTCTTGACTTGTCTTGACTTCTCGAACCTGGTGAGCAGGGAGGGCATAGGATTTTGCCAAACTGCATAAGGACAACCAAGCAAAACCTTAGCTTTGAGATGCTCTAAGACTGGCATTTTCTGAAATCTCTTCCAAATTGTGGAGCTATATTTCTCTGTAATGAAAAAGATACTTTATTTGTGGTTCTTTCCGATTGCCCACATTTACTGAAGCAGCTCGATAATGAGCACAGAGGAATTGGAGAATATGACATTCCCAGTTATCTGCTAATGAAGTATGAAGATGCATTTTTAGGGCATTTAGGATGGACTCACCTTTGGTAATTATTTTCACTTTGCACCCAGGGTTCCCTAATGAGAGGTTTAGGAGCTTATGACCTGGGTTTAAGTTCCTGTCCTTTATTCTTGGAACATGGTGAGGTGAGGCTGTAGGAAAGGCTCTAAAAATTGAGCAGCTGGAGAGGAAAACTTATGCATCTCTATCACCACTAAAAGGCTACAAAGAGGGAAACAGATACCCCTGGGGTATGTATTAGTTGCTGATTTTTGGTGGTATAACTATGGCCATACCTACTACTGCTGTGTGCTGATCTCTGCTTGACCAGCCAGGCTACAAACACTGAGTGGTGAGGCTGTGTTAGGGCTGGGGCTGTAAAAGGTTCTGGGTTATTGGTGGAAAATTTGGCTTTATCAGTAAAGTCCTCAATTTAGGCAAAGTCTGAGTCATCTCGGACACTTAATTAACAGTATAACTTGGGACAAATTGCTTAATTTTTCTCTACTTTAGCTTCCCTTATCTAAAAAAAGGAATAATATCTAATAACAATGTATTAATTGGTAAATAAAAGGACCTAAAGAATTGAGTCCTCAATATTTGAGGATCAATTGATATTATAGCAGTAAGTGTCAACAATATTCTATGTTATATATACCATATAGGCTGATTCATAACTTAATAAATACTGATTTTTGACCTTCAGGATATCACTGTTAATGAGAGAAAGTGGCAGGGAAAAGGAAAAATTTACATATGAATATACGATAGAATATTTACTTAGTATTGTGGAAACGGGGGAAAATATGTAAGCAGCTGTTAATGGCTTAATTTTAAAGCATTAATGAGTTTAGTGTGTCTGGGCCTCCTGATCCGATTCAGGGGGACAGTAATTCTATTGGGGACAGAGTGGACATAATAGGAAGGATAGAGGGTGAGGTAGGAAGCTTGTATGGGGCCATGACAAAGCTACAGAATCAGAATTAATGAGGCTCCTCTGCCCAGTAAGCTCCTGCATCCTCATCTTACCAGGTTGGCATGTTTCCTGTGAATTATCCACCAGGTCTCCAAAGGTTCAAGGGGAAAGATGCATCTTACAATGTGGGGTTCTTGAGGATGCACCTTTACAGGGGGGCATCTACCTCACCAAGTGAACAGAGTTTCACCCTTTCCTCAGTGGTGCCTTCAGCTTGGATTATCAGCAGAGTTATGTACATGAGCTGGATGAGGCTGCCATATCTTTGCCTGGGCTTTGTGCAGGAGTCATAAAAGATGGGATCCCTGATTTCAAACAACTTCAAATACAGTCAGATACTTCAAATACAAGACAACAGACACAAGGGAGTAAGGATTATGAATTTCTCTTCTTACACGTATGGTTCAAATTGGGGCATCTCTCTTATGGTAAAGAGTCTTGTAAGATTCCCTAAGATGGAATGATGTCTGTAAGATGATGAAATTTGTATATTGGCTCTTCAGTTTTTCAGCTGTATGACAGTAGCCGTTTAATTTCTCTAAACCTTTTTTTTTTTTGCACATACATGAGAATAATAATAGTATAACCCTGTGAGGTTACAGTGTGAAGTGACTAGCTTAACTATTTCAAGTGCTTATCACAATTCCTGGTCCAATGGGTATTCAATGAATGGCAGCTATTCTTTTTAGAGGAAATCAACTGATAACTCATGGTAAATTTAGCAGGGGTTTTAAAAAACATTAGGAGGGAAAAGGGTTAACTATAAGAGTATGCAGGTGCGTGCACACACACATACTCCAAATATTTGTGGGAATAATCTCGGTTGTTAGATTTGTCTGATGACTCCCAATTTCATACTTGAGAGTATCTGTCTTTGTTAATGATTTTATGTCCATTTCTTAGCCAGTATCTTTCCTTTCATTTCATTAGTGTTTTGAGATGAAAGCAAATCTCATGATTAAAGGCTACATGCTTTTAAACATATTTTCTTATAACTATTTCTGTAATCATCACTGTGCTTTAAAAAATGAAAAATACTTATAAATTGTTAAAAAAAATAATGTATAAGGTTGAAAATGAGAGGACACGAAATTCTGTTTTATATTACTATTTCCTGTGTAGTAAATAAAAATAACAGGAACATATAATTGGCAACAAAGGCTAAATATACTTCATGATCGTAGGAACAGAACAGAGAGCTATGGCCTCTTCAAAAGCAAGACCGTTTTTCTGGTTCCAATTGCCTGCCCCTTCTGTGGTGGGTGCACACCGTGCGTGCGCGCGCGCGCGCGCGCACACACACACACACACACACACACACACACACACACAGTCAAGGTGAGGTCTATTGGGAAATTTCTTTTCCTTAACAAAAATTCTGCTTCAGTTGTTAGTGTTAAACACTGTCACACCTTTTTGAAGGTCCTTGCTCTGTGATTAAGAGCCCAGGGGTACATCAGGCTAATTATGTTGTTGGTTTTACTCCAAAAAAAAAATGACTTATTCCTGCAATTTATAATAAGTATATTGGCTTGCTAATTCAGGAGTGTATTAAAACAAACTGATTTTCCTTAGCTTTGCCAAAGCATCAGGTTTATAGAATAAGGTGCTTAAAGTGGTTAAAGGTTACAAATTCATATGCTGTATACTTAATAAGCAAAGCTAATTTGGTTCACAATTGGATCCCTTACCAAATTAACTCTAATTCTGTGTGAAAACATATCTTATGTTTTGAAGAGAAATTCTGGTCCTATATTTGGGTGAGAAGATGGGAAACGTAAAAAATTAATTTTGGGTCCAAAAGGCTTCGTGAGGGATAGGTTTTCATTTCACAGAGCCAGCCTTTGTGCGGAAATTATGCTTAACATTATCTGTTGTGGAGACTGTCAATTTATCCTGGTTTAAATACTTCCTGCAGGTCCTCTTCACTAAGGAGAAACAAAGGGCAAACAGCAGAATCTGAGTCCGTGTGTGGTTGGAAACGTAAAAGTGACCTTTTTCTCACTTTGAGGAGCAGTCACTGTCTTTACACATTCATGTTACACATTCTTGAAGACCCTTCTCAATTCCCTTGGCCTCTCTGTCATCTCCCAGATTCTACTAAATTCCTGCTATGGACTGGAGTATGTCCCCCCCCCCCCAAACATCTTGTGATGGTGTTTGGGGACTGCACCTTTGGGAAGCAATGAGGTTAAGGCTCTCATGATGGGCCTAGTGACCTTATAAAAAATGGCATAGGGAGAATACATTTTCTCTGCCATGTGAGTGCACAATGAGGAAGCTAGCAAAAGAGCCCTCACTAACTAGGAGCTGAACTGTGTGACACCTTGATCTTGGACTTTTTATCCTCCAGAACTATGAGAAATTATGTTTTTGTTGTGTTTTGTTTTTAGCCATTCATTCTTTGTTATAACAGCCCAAGCAGGTTAATATAATTCCTCTGGTATTTGCTTATTGTCTCATGAGTGAAAATCTGTCCTCCCATAGGAATTTCAAGCTCTTCAAAGGCAGACATAGTGTGGCCTCCAGATGGCTGAATGGGGTTACCATGAAAATATCAGAACTGTCCAAAGAACCCTTCTTTTTTTCTAGTCTCCCATTACACCCTGAGGACACTTTGTAAAGACAGAAACTGGGTTAATGGCATGACCTAGGGGTCATGGCCATCCTGGGCTGAGCCATGACTCCAAAACTTCAGTCTCATTAGCATCACATACCAATTAAATGAGCTAGCTAATTCCAGCCTTAAGGTAACGATGACATCATCAATGACAAAACTGCAGCAATATTATATTGTGTGATTCTAAATGAGAGGTGCTGAAGGGGGCTGAGAACAGGGCGATCCCGCAGGCCCATCTGTGTGGAATTTGTGCCACAATTGATTTGCCTGGCATTTGAAGCGCTCTTTAGGGAGAGAGTTCTTAGTACAGAAGGCCTGGTGGTAAAGAAAGCCTTCATTCTGTATGCAAGGTGGATTATTTTTCTTTGCTTTGTCTCTTGAGTTAATATGTGCAGGAGTCATGATAAGGCCAGTGTAGCAGGGATGTAAAATAGAAAAAAGAAAGGAAGAAAAAAAATTCAAAGGATTTTGTGCCTAGGAACAATCTTTGAGTGTCCATAGATAGAACATGGTCCTAGGGGAGAGAGGAATTTATTTATCACAATAATCACTTGCCACTTGACACTCTGAGACTCTAGGGGTCCACTACAGTAGGAAATAGTGGTAACGACAGTTTCTAATGAACATTCAACTGGGAACAGAAACATCTAAAGAGAAGAATGAGACTTCTTTAGGATTTCTGTTCATAGTTCTTGTGAATTGTGAAATATATCTGTAATTACTCGCTTAGGCAAGATTCTCCTTTATGCCTTTGTTGGATCACTCAAGATAGCTATAAAATCCAAACACATTATCATTCACTGTTCTCTTCAATTACCACAAAAACAAAGACTGAAGTTTTAGGCAAACAATTGAAGAGAGTTAGCAGGGGAAAATGTAAATAGAATGTGGATAATAAATACATTTTTTTTTGTTCTCAGTTTCTTCTCCATTTATTTCCCCTTAATTTCTTTAAAGATCTCTATGAAGTGACAGATCCCCTTTCTCAGGAGTGTTTATTTTACAGTTAAAATGAAAGAATGAGTTTTTCTGGGGCCATCATTATTTCATGCCAGCAGAGGTTAACTAGCTCTAAGAGAATTAGGAATCTTAAAATATTATGTGCTGGTGCACGTAGATGAACCATGTTGTGTCAATGGGGCACTTGTGGAGCTGAGCTTTTAGGAAGCAAAATAGCTTGTTCTCTCACAGGAAGCTGCCTCTGGTGGTGGGCAGGGGTGTCTTTTGTTGTTGATAGCAAGAGACCTGAAAATGAAGAGACTTGATCATTGAAATGTTTGAATGACAGCTTAACATGGTTTCTGAACGGAGACTAACACATTGTTAGGCTACATTTTCAAAGTCAAAAGGGAAAGGCATTCAGGAACACAATGCAGATACCTTGCGTATGTGAGTTTAAAGAGCAAGATTTGCACATTCTCAGAATGGTCTTCTCCATTTCAATCAAAAGAAAAGCCATATTCAAGATGTGGTGAAGATAATCATGCAAGGGGGACGATTGCTGGAATATTGGATGATCAAGAGGAGGAAATTATCAGGTAGTAGAGGAAGAGAGATGGTAGATGGACTGAATTCTGAGTGGTGTGGGTTGAGGGGGCTGGAAGGAGCTCAATAAATGGCAGCCACGGAGAAAAACCTGGGATTCCCTGGGCACTTTTCAGGGGCTCCTAGTGACCTGGGAGAAGTGAGCCCATGTGTTCAGATGGCTGGGGATTACCCATCTGGTACCAAATATTACTGTTTTTCTGTTGGATGTTGCAATTGAACTATAAATTTGCCAGGGAGTCTGAAATTCAAAAGCAAAGAAACCATATGCTTTCAAAGATGTCTGAGTTCACTGCAAAAACAGGGTGCTTCTGGTCATCTTAGGTTAGAAATATTTCCTGATTTAATTAAAGAAAAGAGATTTTTTAAATAATGAAAATTGCCCCCCCCCAAAGAGGATTGATGCAAATGTGTTATTATTCCAAGACAATACCAGTTCTGATCCCTGAAGTTTAACTTTCCAATTCTGTAGTATTTTCAAAGAAAAAGAGATTAGTTTTATCAGAAGACAAATTTGGCAGGCTTTTGGCAGTGCTCTATGATTATTTATCTACAAATAGTGGATCATAGAAGATTAAATGCAACTAATTGATTTTTGCTATGTTGATTTCTTGGGGAACAAATAGTCTAAAAGATAGTTCTGGGCTAGACATCTGATACTCTGCTCTGACCCCTTGGTCACCTTTATCAGTTCTAGATGTTTAGCATCTAATTTATATGTGCTTATCCTAAGAAATCACACATAAACTTCTTTAGAGGACTACACTTGGGCTTTTATAGAATTAGGATTGTGTCTTGGTATTTGTATTTTAAAAAATGGGAAAATCATTGCTGTTAGTAATCAGAATAGGGCAGACTCTTATGTAAAAACAAATAATCCCTGAGCTTAATTTATTGTTAATCAAATTGAATTGTATTTCAAGTTTAATTTCTTGTTTTTGCCATGTCCAGTTTGGGTTGGGCAGCTCTATGGTATGTTGTGGATCTCTCAACTGAATCACAGAACCTCTAACAGGATGTAGACCTTTCTTTATTTTCTGAACACTTTTCAAGCCAGATGATTTATTGAGCTGCTTTCTAGAATCTTGTCAGTTGCCAACACCCCTTTTTGGGTGCAGTATCTTTTTGATAACTTCTCATTGCTATAAACCCTGAACCCTGATGTTTTTATACAGATTAGTCTTGTCATTGCAACTAGATTGCACATTATTTGAAAGTACAGCCTTGTGTTCCTATACTCATAAACACAGTTTAGGGGAAATGATAGTTTCTTACAGAAGATTTCTTGGACTTTTGATTCATTGGGTGTCAGAGGTATCTGACATTGTAGCTCTTTCCACTTTCTGAACTCAGACATTTTATTTAAAAGCAACAAGAAAACTCCTGAATTGTGTTTATAAGTCTTCCTATCATCTTTGCTACTAGCCAGTAAAGGAACAAGATGCTAGTATATAGTACTTCATGGGATGGACTGTCTCTGACCCCACAATCCATTTCTTCCTTACGTTTGATGCAGAGTTGAGCATTGGTACCTGCTGGATGGTTTCATGATGCTTGTCTACTTTGCTGCTAACACAAGCTGGGATGAATGTTTTATAGTTTGCTGCTTTGCCGTCATTGTAGGTTGAGTGCTGGTTTGCCTGAGTAGGTATCTAAGACTAGTTTATTGTTCCAATGTGTGTTCTCTCTCTCTCCTCTTTTTTTTTTTTTTTCTGGGAGACAGTGCACTTGCTTCCTGGGACCTTATCTGCTAAGTGAAGAGTATCAGTAAGAAAATAAATAGCAATGAGCTCTTGCGTAAAAACCAGTTTTGGTCTTGTTGGCATGCTGCCTAGAACTATCTTTCAGCAAGGAATTTCTAATCTCTATTAAATTTGCTCTTTATAATAATTGAAAGTGAAGACCTATGGATCAAAATAAATGAGAATTGACATGGAATTATGTTTATTCTCTAAAATGCACTCTGTGGGCCAGTATAGTTTTCTTGGTATTTCTCTGAACTTCAAGGAGTTCTATCATAACACATCTTGACAGCAAGACAAAGAATCCAAGGGCAATATTTCTCCTGCTGAGTCTTCAACATAACACACTGAAGCCCTTTGTCTTGAGTTTTGGGCAAAGAAAAACCTGGTTTTGAGAAGCAGTTATGTGGAGCTGGGGTCTGTTTTGCCTGGCATAATATCCCAAAGTAGGGGTCAACAACATTGTCTCTGGAGCAAACTTGCATTTCCAAAGGCTGATCACCTAGGAATGGGAATGATAAGAAGCGGGGTTTATTTGAGTGTCTTGGGAAGAGGAAAACTTGTCTGGGGAACAGGGTCTGAATAATACTTCTCCTCAAACTCAGCCAAGACTATCTCATCCTTTCTTCCAACTCTCAGAAAGTGAGGCTACCCAGCTAAGACACATGAAGTCACTTCTCAGAGTTCCTGCAGCTTCCCAAGCCCATCCTCCTTTGCATGAGCCCAGTAATCCTGCTCTGCCATCCGTCCTTTGCTGTGCTTCACCAAGGCCCTGCCGCTGCTGCACCCGTACTGCTTCCAGGAATCCTCGTTACCACTGTTCTCGGCAGGTCTTCCTGGGAGCTGGGGTATTCCCATCAGTTTCAGAATGTGGACACCTGACACCTTCCATTAGTCTTGGAGTCGCATACTCTGATGGGTTAGCTTGGTACTGTCAAGAATTAAGTCAAGGTCAGGAGGAACATAGCGTAAGGGTGAGGCAGTTATGAGGGGGAAAAGAGGAAGAGGAGGAGGAGGAGGACATCCTCTCTAGTTGGAAAAAGCAGGGAGTTGAGTACTTTAAGACCAGAAGAGATTAAAATTTTAGCAATGAAGAGGCTTGAAGAAGTACAGACGCAAAAATGCTATTTAATCCAAAGAGGAATTCTGGCCTAGGCAAGGATGATGGTATTGAGAATTTAATGTCGATTGAATGGCTTTTATAGTTGAGGTATGGTTCCACATTATTTTGTATATATTATCTAACTTGTTCCTTCTAACAAATTCCTAAAATATCCTCTTAACCTGTTGGTTTCACATATGAGGAAACTGAGGCTCAGGAATGGAAGGTAGCTTGCTGGGGCCTCAAGGACAATGAGCACACAGCTCTAACTGGAACTGAGTTGTAATGTACTTACTGAGTTGTATGAGCTTGGTATCGTCCTCCCTTTTCCTTGCATCTTCCTGGTCTTCTTTCCTAATCTATCCTGTTGATGCTTCTTAATAAATCCTTGGTGTACCAGTCCTGATCTTCTCCTGGAGAATCTGCATGAAGAAAAATGTGGCCACTTCAACTGTGACTTTGGAAACAAAACAGCTTTAAAAATGGGGATTATGTAATAATGATTGTCAGCATCTAAAAATTGTCTCAATACTTTGATTTGAAACCCCAGTTCCCTTATTTCACTCAGTGGGGTCATGCCCCACCTCACACACGCGCACACACCCAGGTGGAGGTGCCTGGCATCAGTCTAGAAGCTCACCAAGGGCTTTTACCCAAGGGTTAAGGAATGACTCCTCTGCATGTGCTAATAGAGCATTCCTGATGAACAAAGGGAAAAAATAAAAGAAGATGTAGTGAAATGGACTTTAAGCTTGGTGCCACCTTTTACGTTCAGTTTTTTTTTTTCCCCCAGAGCCTGGGTTTATGCATTAGAAGCGCTTTTTCATGGCAGAATTACTGCATGAGACAGGGAATCTACAGCTGGGAGTGGGGGTGGCAGGATTCATGGTACAAACTATCAGTCACTAAAGTCACCTGTGTGCTTCTTATGTAAGATCAAAATTAGAAAATTAGAAAATTCATGGAAGGAAGTGATGGAGTCCAAAGTTTTGATCTTGGGTCTCTTCAACTTCTGTTGAGTCGTTCTTGATTTGGTTGCCTTTAAACGTTACTCTTACTAGATTGTTTCTCCCCCTACCCCATTTTCTCTATTTTACTTCATCCATTTTTTTTCCCATATATAATTTTTGTTAGCTTTTATTCCAGATGATAGAATCCACAGATATTTCGCCCACTGACCCTCGTTGTGTTTCTGGGCTCATGGGTATAGTATGATCCACTTTAGAAGTAATGTGATATATTTTTCTTTCCTATGATATTCTCCTTTTTCTAATTCAGAATGAAACATATGCAATGCTTCACCAGCAACCCAAGAGCAAGACTTCAAAACACGTACATCAACGTGTTGACTTCAATGTGGAATCAAACGTATTTTATTTTTTTAGAAAAGGAATCGGTATGAATGAGACTCAAATTTTATGTACATCTGTGCAAGAAGTAAATGTTTTAGCTTTCATAAAAATGAATTTTAATGGATGTCATTTAGAAATATCACAAAGTATTTGACATGAATCTTGGTACAGGCAGCAGAATAAAAGAGAAATATTTCCAGCTCAAAAGACTCAAAATCAAGCCATTTGAACTAAGAGTCAAATGAATTTGCTATGTTTGTTTTTTGCAGAAAAGTCAGGTTATTATAAATTTTTATTTTGTTCTTTTTCAGTGTCTAACAAAACAGAATGATACAAAAAACAGTAACTTTGGTAAATAGATTTCAGCTATCAAAACTATATTAAACCAAACTGTATTATGAAACGGCACTTGTCATTGTTCTGTTTGGGCTGCAGTTATGTAAATAATTCAGCATTTCAATAGCATAAGTATAATAGTGCATAAACACTGTGAGTGCCCTCTCATTATTCCAAGATAAATATTAGATCAAATCATTTTTTTTGTGACTTTACTGAAACACAATGTACAATTCATCCAATTGAGTTCAGTGCTTTTTGTGGTATTTATGGGATTCTAGAACCATCACACAATGGAAATTTACATTTACAGAAAAACATTACCTCTAAAAGAAACCCTGTTTCCATTATCAATCAATCCTATTCTCCCCTATCATAGTCCCCAAGCCCTAAGCAACCATAAATCTAATTTAAGTCTCTGAAAAATGCCTATTTGTATGTCTCGTAAATGGAATCACAGAATGTCTTTGGTGATTTGCTATTTTTACTTCTTTCATGTTGGCATGTTTTTTAGATTCATCATCTGTATTGTAGCATTTATCAGAACCTTATATTTTTAATTCCATGTAATATACTATTGAATGGACATACCACATTTTATTTCTCCACTGATTAGTTGAAGTACACTGGTTTTCCCCTTCTTGGATATTATAAATAACACTGCTTGTTTCAGAACATTTAAGTAGAAGTTTTTGTATGGACATAATTTCTTCTGGGTACATGTTATATACAAATGAAGTTGTTCCGTCATATGATAACCATGTTTAACATGGTGAGAAATCATCAAATTGTTTTCCAAAATTTCTGCATTAGTTTGCATTTCCATCTTTAATGCAGGAGGGTGCTAACTTTTTGCATACCCTTGCCAGCACTCTTTTTATTATACCATCCTAGTGATTGTAAATTAATATCTCATTATGGTTTCAATTTTTGTCCCTAATGACTAGTGATGTTGAGTTCCTTTTCATATGATTATCAGTCAATTGTATGTATTCTTTGGAGAAATGTATATCAAAATATTTTATTATTTTTCTGAGAAAATGGATTGTTCATCTTTTTATTACTGAGTAAGTATTCTTTATGGAAATTTGGAAACGAATTCCTTATCAGCTGTATGATATAAACATTTTTCTACCAATGTGCACGTAGTATGTTGCAGCACAATACTTACATTTTGATATAATACAACATATCTTTCTTGTTGCTTGTGCTTTTGGTGTTATAGATAAGAAATCACTGCCCAAAGATATTTCTTTCTTTTAAGATGTTCCTTATACTTAGGCCTCTGAAATGTTTTGAGTGTGGTATTAGGTAGGAATTCAACATTATTCTCTTAAGTGTGGGGAATATTCAGTTGTATTCATACATTTTTGATGGTATTCATTTCCCATTAAATTATCTTCATTTCCTTATCTGCACTGATTGACCATAAATGTTTGGGTTTATTTCTGAACTCTTCATTGATCTACTCCATTGACCTATATGTCAATTTATGACAGCCCTAACCTGCTTGATTAGTTTGTAGTAGGTTTTGAAATTTGGAAAGTGTAAGTCATTCAATTTTTTTCCTTTGCAATTATAACTAAAAGGCAGTTACAATTTTGGAAAGGATCACATTGAATCTACAGGTCAATTTGGAGAGCTTTACCATCCTAAAAATGTTAAGTCTTCTATTCCATAAACATGGAATACCTTTCCATTTAAGATTTTCTTCAATTCTATCAATGTTTTTAATGATTTGTTAAAAGCCTTATACTTTTGTTAAACTTGTACCTAATTTATTATTTTTGATTCCATTATAAATGAAATTATTTCATTTTTTAAAAAATCTTCCTTGGTATGGAGGCACAGTGGCAAATGCCTGTAATCCTGGTGATTTGGAAAGCTGAGGCAAGAGAATCACAAGTTCAAGGCCAGTCTTAGCAATTTAGTGAGACTCTGTTTCAAAGTAAAAAAAAAAAAATTCTGGGGATGTAACTCAGTCTTAGAAAGCCCTTGGGTTCAATTGCATTACCAAAAAAAAAAAAAAAAAAAAAGATTGGTAAAGTGCACATGTATAAATACAATTGATTTTTGCTTATTGATCTTGTATCTGGAAACCTTACTGAACCATTAAACTATTAGTACTAGTTTTTATAAGCACTTATTTTATTATTGGTGCTACTAATGGTTTTTTAGTTGACTTCTTAGGGGACACACACACATATATACACATGTTTGTGTATGTACACACATATGTATATAGACATATCTGCACATACATATAACATACATGTGTTGCCTAAGAAATCAGCATATACATATATATGTGTGTGTGTGTGTGTAAATACCTACTCATATCCCCCTGATAAATCAATTGAACAGAAGACATGATTGTAATGTAAATAGTTTTAATTCTCCTTTTCTTTATAATTATGTCTTTTGTTTCTTTTTATCACACAATTTCCCTGATAGAATCTCCCATACAATGTTAAAAAGAATTGGAAAAGGAGACACTCAAGGGAATTTCTAATTGTAGGAGGAAAGCCTTAAATCATTCATTGTTAAATATGATGTTCGCTGTTTCACATAGATGTCTCTTTTTCAGGTTCAGGAAGTTCTCTTTTATTTCTAGCTTGGCAAAATAGTAAAATGAAATGATGTTGGATTTCATTTTGAAAAACTTTCTTACACAGTTGGTATAATCATCTAGTTTTGTTTTATTTTATTAACATGGTGTACTACATTAATTGATTTTCATATGATAAACCAACCATGCATTTCTTGGATAAATCTGATTCAGTCATGGTAGATGATCCTTTTTATTTTTTCAGATTTAATTTTCTAATTCTTTGTAGAGATGTTCCCCCTTCCCCAGGTCTGGGTATTGCACTTAGGGCTTTGTGCCTATTCAGCAAGTGCTCTGTTGTAGAGTGACATCCTCAGACTGAGAGTTTTTTAATCTATGTTGGCTGTATCTTTTTTTTCTTGTGATGGCTTTATTTGATGTTGGTGTCAGAATAATACAGGCCTCATAGAATGAGTAAGTGTATCAATTTCTTCCATTTTGTGGAAGAGTTTGCAAAGGATTAGCATCAATTTGGCTTTGAATGTTTAGTGAAATTCATTGGTGAAACCATCTAGGATTGAAATTTTCTTTGTGGGAAGTACCTAAATTATTAAATTTTATCTTGTACCTTGATATTGGCTAATTTCAATTGTCTAATTCTTCTCAAATTAGATTTGTAACTTGTGTCTACTTGTTGAATATCTAGAACACGTCTATTTCAGTTTTTCATGCATTATCTAGTTTTTTTGACAGACTATTGTATACAGTATTGCATTGAGTTTTAAAAAAATTTTTATGAAGTCATAAAAGACATGAAGATATGAATATATGAAGTAATCATGTCTCCCCTTCATTCTTAAATTTTATAATTAATGTCTGTCTGTCTCTCTTGGCCTCTAGTTTGTTGGTTTTGTTAATCTCTACAATGAACCATTTTTTTTGCTTTGTTGATTTCTCTTTTGCTTTTCTATTCTCTCCTATATATATGTACACTCTATTTTTTTATTGGTTGTTCAAAGCATTACAAAGCTCTTGACATATCATATTTCATACATTAGATTCAAGTGGGTTATATAAACCTATATGTACACTCTAGTATTTAAATTTGCCTTTCTTTTGCTTTCTTCGGATTGAGTCTTCTTTGAGTAAAGCAGATGATTTGAATCTTCCATACTCTCAACTGGGTTCCCTTTCATTGAGTCCTTCTTCTGATCATGTGTATGGGATCAAGATTGTAAGGAGAACATAATAGAGAATGCATCTCTTAATAAGAGTGTCACTCTTGGTTAGGAACTCTGTATATTGCTTCCAAAGGACGTACACATGCAATGCTGAGAAACCTTTGTAAAGCATTGTGGCAAAGAAGTTTACCAGAGAGTTGCCAGTTTTGTAGAGAGCCCAGTTCACTGTGAGTAACACAGTGGAGAACACATCTTTTAAAAATTATTTTGTCATTAATAGTTCCAGGAGTTCTTTGTATACCTCTCTGAGCTGAGCATCAGAGCCAAGCATTGACAGATCTCTACCAATTAACTTTGTCACAGTAGGGTCTCCTTCTTTAACATGTTCTTGTATATCTTTTTTATATTTTGAAACACAAGATCAATTATTGAATGGAATGGTTAAAATATATTTGGGTATAATGAAGAATTAAAGGGAAATCTATTTACAGAAATATTGTTTACCATGGTAAGAAATGAGACTTGTAAGAGAGAACAACTATGTCTGTACTTAGCATCAGGAGTTTTTTCTTAGGTAGAAATATTATAGGTTGGTTATTTTCATATAGGGGGCTTTTACACATAAAAGGCACTGTAGTTGAAAAGTAGAGATGAACACTGTTGAGCCCTGAATGCACATACTGAATGATCATGAAAATTAAAGTAGATGTGCAAAAATTCAAGTGGAAAATTTAAAAATGAAATGATTTTATAGAATATTTTTAAAAATCCTCAATGTGTGCCAAGATTGTTTTTGACACTATTGATTCAAATCGATCTAAGCCTTGGCTGGCTGTCAAAATCACACATGAAACTTGGTAAAAATATAAGTGCGCACACTAGACCTTTTGAATCCAGATCTTTGGAATTGGGTATTGGATATTTTAATTTTATCTACACCCCTTAACAGATTCTGCTCTCAGGCTAAGAATTACAGCATTAGTTTTTTTTTTTTTTTGAGTGTGACTCGGCCAAGATACACCAGCCTGGAAGTTGAATTGGGTCACAGTCACACACACATGATGATCTCTTGTCCTTGCTTCTCCTTTTAGATCTTATTTTGTGGACAGTCCCTTGAAATATTTTTGTTATCCCCAAAGAGAGTCTGTGTGCTCGTGAATGGACTTGGGAAGATCCCATGCAATGTTCACTGGCCCTGCTGCTCCAGGGGTTGCCACAGTCTGGCTGGGCACAAAATCACGAGCCACTCACACCTTGTAGATTCAAACAGCAACTCCTTATTCTCGAACTGTCACTGGCACTCTGCACACAGGTTCTGGGAAAAATCCACGCTCTCCACCCGGCTCTGAAATCCAAATACTCTCTGAATCCCGAGAACTCAATGGGAACTCAAGGAGCAGGTGCCTGGAGGCAGCAGGATACGCCCTATTACCAGCAGGATACACCTTAAACCTGGAACCGCCCTGAACCCAAGGAGCGCCCTAAACCGTGATCCCGCCCTAAACCCGGATCCTCCCTGGTCCTTGAGCAAGGTCACCTTTCATGCAATGTCACTGCAAATGACCTGGGTCATGCCATGCGTCATTCCTACTTGGCAATGGCTCTCAGCAAGGGGTCACTACTGTGGTTTCCTTGGGCCCAAAATCTTTCACTGGGCACCAGCACTGACTGCCTAAGTCCCCAGAGTTTTGTCATGGCCTGTGCTGTGCCACCTGTGAGTCCTCTTCCAGGAATTCTTTGTAGCTCACCTTCCCACCAGACCTCCAAATACATCTGTGTCTCTCAGCATCAGACAGAGGCACTTACAGAGAAAGAAACTAAATACCAGAGAGCTTGGAGGACTGGACATGAACGAGTTGGGGTGGGGTCAGAGCTGAAGTCAAACCAGGGGCTCAGGTGAGAGGACACTTTCATAGCACGTTGAAATGTGTCGGTATTTCAACTATATCTGTTCTTACAGACATTGATTGCTTTAGTGCACAAGAAGATTCTTCACTTCCATGTCAGGTCATGCTTCTTTAGGCCAGGCTGGTTTAAAAAATTTGAATGTTGGGATAGAAGACTATAAAATAAAATGCTAGGATGATTGGCATGTCAAGATGCATCTTCTAGAGGAAGAAGCTATGCTTCCTTTGGATGTGCACTGTTTTTTTTTTTTTTTTCAGGATTAGAAGTTGTTCACCTTCCAGATGTCGGGGGCAGGTCAGCTGGGGAAAGTAAATAATTGGGTTTACTCTAGATGTGGATAGGGAGCACTCATGGGCTGCAAGGGGGAAGGTCAAGGGGGGCTCAATGCTTGAAAGCCTGCTGGTCACTTTCCAGGACAAACCTCTCAAGCTATGGCATTAGGCAGACATGAAATTCACTTGATTTTGCTGTTCTCTGTCCAAACATTCATAAGTTAGCCTGGTCAGAGAGCAAGCAGATCATGAGGAATATATAGGACCTGACATGAAGTCAAAGCTGCATTGAATCAGGACAGTGGATGACACATCTGTGTGTGAGAAACAGTCTGGAGGTTGTATGGAGAGTTGGGAGGCCACAGTAGTCATTGCTGAGAACTCTGTCCCAGTGACCTTTGGAATGCACGTGTTACCTACGTATGCCAATCTGGGTGTGTGGGGTGGAGTGTCTGGTTTTCAAATGGTGTCACCATCCTAGCACCTGGTAAGTATGAGACTTAGTGGTGTTGTAGTACTGAAAGAATCATCCGATGACATTGGCTCAGTTTGATTGTATCCCACTGCCTTGGCAAAGGCAGTGATGTCCCATCAGGCAGAATTGGGAGGAGGAGTTTTTTGAGGTGACCACTGTCAGCAGGGGCACCTTGAAGCTGCTTACTGAAGAGTTGGTGGTCAGGAAGAAAGCTGGGGTACTGCAGGACCAGGCTCTTTCATTCAGTACACATTTCTCCTTCCAGTCCTCCACTGGCTCTGACTTAGCAGTGTGCCTCCTTTACCCATGAGGGCTGCGGACACCCTTGGTGGCAGCTTCTTTGAATACTTAGACTTGTAAACGTTGGTATAAGCATGGATATTGACTTGCTTTTATTTACTACAGCTAGAATGGCATTCTCGGAGGAATGCGGACAGAGCCCTTTGAGCCACATGCTGTAGGCACCTTTAGAGTGATGTAGATGGGCCTCCAACCACTTCCCTATTCAGTGAAAGAAGGAGCTTTCGATTTTGACTTTTTGCTCCACCACATACTCACTCCTCATTCTAGAGATGGACATGGGCGAAAGATGATGCTAAATAGAAATAGGGAGCTACATTGTTTGAAATGAGGAAACCCTGGAGGAAAAGAAGTGATTGCGATGACATATGATACTAAAAATCATACAATGTAGACTGGGAATTCATGGATTTTGGAGAAGAAAGCAATGAATAGGTGAGTGTTCTTTCATCTTCATCTCATTGAGATGCAGATCTACTAAATTTCCAGACCTTCATATCATGCAAACCTCAGGGCTTTTTGTCAGAGTGGGCAAAGGAATAAATAGGAATATTTTTTTTGGAAGAATCAGGAAAAAGAACTGCTTTTTCTTGCTTATGCACTGGTGTGCCTAAGAGGATGAGTCTTTCTGTGGAATGTTTCTCAGCAGATGGAGAATACTTTTTAGAAGCACAGACAGTTACAGGGTGGAACCTCCTGATGCTGGTGATGGAAGTTGGGCAAGGTGTGTTTTATGTTGACTTTGAAGGCACAGCTTACCCAAGTCTATGAGGACATAGGCTCAATAATCTTCACATCTGTCAGCCTTTTAAAATCAGGTATTCTTATGGCACTATACTTAATAAACATGATACTTGTTCAATATTGAAATTACATATACCCTTCTCCAAATAAAATCAGGGAAGGTCATAGTAGAATCACTGTTTTATAGTTCCTATAAAGCACAGCTATATATAGTTAGTAAATGTTTATATTTTTATAGAAATATCAATCCTAAGGCTGTAATCATTTATATATTCACCACCCCTTTCCTGGTCCTCTAAAAAAAAAAAACTCATTCTGTCCCTCAATATGATGATTTTTCACTCCCTCAGCCATTTGAAAAGACTGTTTAATTTTTCTTCAGTATAATCCTAAGTTGATGGCTCCAAAGTTTCTTTGTGTAGTAGTCTTTATACGTTTATTGTGGGAAGGGATTTTTAAACACCATCATTGTCATTTTCTGCACGGACTTTTTACCCTGGGGTCACAGAGTAATAGGAATGCATAAATTAGAAAACACCTGCAGCTGCCCATAGGATTGAGGTCTGAGAAGAGGCCCCAGGAAAGTTGGGAGACTGGTGATGAACTGGATGGTGTCTCCGTGGATTCCATAGCTGCTGAAGACCAGCTATTGGTCTGGTTGACCTGTAGAGCCAAAGGCATTTCCTTACGTGCACAGTGGCAAGAGGCAGAGGAAAGTAGCCTCTGACTTCACAGCTCTGTGCCCACCATCATAGAGCACGTGGTGTGTGCCCGGCCCCACTGCCAAGATTTGTATCAACCCTGTGCCGTTTATCACTATAACCTTGTGAGGTGGGCCCTGGTGTCCCTTACATTCTACAGACGGAGAAATGGGAGCTTAGAGAAGTGTCTCAGATTTCATATCCATGGTGGAGCAGGAGCGGGATTTTGTTCTATGTGAATAGAAATTTCTTAAGCTGTGTAACCAAGATTATTCAGCTAAATTCTCATTTGGAGCCAAAGCAGTGTGCATCTCTTGGGTTTAGGGTGGAGGTCTCTGCGGGGAGCAGGCATCCAAGGTCGAGCTCATCCCTAGCAGTGAGTGCCGGTACCAGGAACAGAGCATCACCTGAGTGACCTGGCTTTGGAACTTAGACATGCATGTTATTGAGTCACTGTAAGAGAGCCAAGGATAAAAAGGAAAAAGTCAGAAGTTTTGAAACAGAAAAAGAAAAGTTTCATAAAGAGAACGTCATTAAAGTCATCAAATGTCTCTTGCTTAAGGTTGAAAAGCGAACAGCAAGCCAGAGAGCTATGATATTACAATTGAGTGCTAGAAGTCATCCATTTTCTTCTTTTGTCATGTTTATGCCCAGAGATTTAATATTTGATCATTTTCTTTTAATGGTCTTAAAACAAATGGAGAAGCAATTGAGAGCCTTAGTACCTATAGATTTGAAAATGGGAAAAAGAATGAGATAAAGCTTAGGGTCTGGAGATCCTTTTTTTTTTTTGTTCGTAATACATCATCAAAGTCAACTGGGCATAGAAGCAATGAAATACAGTTGAGGACAAGGAAATCTGTCAGAAAAATAAAATCAGCTGCATGAATCCATCTTACAAAAGGAGGAGGGGAATCCCCCCTCCAGGATGTACATTTGCAAGTCAGGAAGCATTTTGGTGCTGGGATTACTTGATGGAGCTGACAGATATCACCTTTAGAGATCATCAGGTATGAGTCTTTGGGTGCTGGAGAAATGATTTTTGAATTGGTTTCTGACATTTGCAAGATCAGTCACTTACAATGGTTACATCAGTGAGTCTCAAAGTCGTCCTGGTGATTCTGACATGGTGGTTTTCATTTTGAAGACATGAAAATTGAATCATATATTCTTGATCTCTCTTTCTCTCTCTCTTTCTCCCCCTCCCTCTTTCTCTCCCCCCTTCCCTCTCTCCCTCCATCATCTTACAGCTACAGTTGGATTTAATGGCTTCTCTAAGAAAACTCTAGGCTCCTGAGTGGTTTCTGTTCTCTGATTTACAGAGGAGACGTCCTTCTTCCTTCACACAGGGACTTGTGAAAAGGAGTTTGGGAGTGTCACCAAGTTTGTTGTTGGAGTATGAAACTATGAGAATATGAGGGGGATCCACTGCACCCTTTAAAGTATAGGAATAGGTCTCTCTCAGCCTGTGAGCTCAGCCAAACTGGAGTAGAGACAAGATACTTTCTGTCCCTGTTATGAGGTACAGGGAGAAAAAGTTGAAGCCAGGGGCCTTGGGACCAAAGCATTAAAGTTCAAGGGAGACACCATATCAAATATTTGTAGGTTCACTAGAGTTGTGCAGCTTTGAGTAAGCGTACAGTTATTTGAGGGCGATTTCATATATTTCCCGTAATGTTTCAAATTTGAATCCAATTTCTTCAGTAAATTATAGTTCTTAGGTTAGGCATTTTCGTAATAATGTACCTTGGTGTGGGTCTTTTGTAATTTTTGTGTATTTGGGGTCATCCCGTAAGGCTGTAAGCCTTCTGTGTTTTTTTTTTTTTTATTTCTTTAGGTTTCAGAAGTTTTATGATACTTTTTCATTGAAAAGATGGTGCCTTCCTTTCATTTCTATCTCTGAGCCTTCATCTATCACAATAAATTTTAAATTTGGTCTTTTCAGGTTATCCCTTATTTCTCTTTTCCTTTTTTTCCCCTGATGGTGGTGCCTTTATTCAGCACTGGGCACCTACACAGGGAACAGGGCCTCACACTGGGCTCCTGAGGCCAAGGTACTCTGTGGTAGTGGAGGACAGGGTGCTGATGCTAGTAATGGTGCTGTTTGAACTGTAGGCCACAGTAGCCCCAGATTTTGTTAGCCAGGTTTTGGTTCTTTTTCCAGGTTTATGAACACCTTGCCCTGGGCCACCCCACTGCTGTCACACATGATCACCCAGTGGTCCACCTCACTCACAGTCTGCTCTGCTATCAAATCAGTGGCTAAGTTTTCATTCACCCCTTTCTGGTGACCTACAAACCAAAATTTCCTGTAGTCTTTATCATCATAAACCTGGCTGGTGTCTGTGACCTTCTCCCCTGTCGGGGACAATTGCACCCTGCCTGCCCAGCCCGGGGCAGGACCAGCAGCCCACAGAAGGTTGCTGCCGCTGCCATCTCATCCCCTCTTTTTTGGAAGTTCTTTTTGTAATCTTTAAACATATTTTCTTCACAGTCAACTTTGTTTTCAAGATTATATACTTTGTCTTCATTGCCTGAAATTGTGTCTTCCATGTGATCTAGTTTGTTGATGATGCTTTCAGTTGAAGTTTTAATTTGGTTTATTGATTCCTTTCTTTCAAGGATTTCTGCTTGATTTTTTTTCAGAATATTTATTTATTGAAGTTATCTTTTATTTTTTGAAATTTCTGTCTCATTTCAGTGAAATAATGAGAAAATAATATCAGAAAATTTCCTTTACTTTGCAGATCAGTTTAACTATCTATATTCTAAACTACCTTCTTTGACATTTCTTCCACTGTGGTGTGGATGGATTCCATTACTGGAATATTTTGATTTGTTTGGGGTGAATTGTTCCCTGACTTTTTCATGTTGTTTGTGTGTCTATCTATCTAACAGTATGGATATGAGGCAGTAGATTTTCTACTCTGTGGACTTACACTGTCTCTGAAGGTTTCACTGTTTAGGAAGAGACAAATAATAACAACCAATGCAAACAATATACAGCATTAAACCAAGTAGTTCCTACTATGATATCTACAATGTTAATTATCACAATAAACAGTAATGATATGATAAGTTATTATCTACAATAAAACAGCAAGTTTGCAAAAAGGTTTACAATTTCACAAGGTGGACAGGGAGAGAACAGAAGTTACGTAGGATTTGATGATTATGAAGGAGGAAAGAAGTAAAAAGTAAAGAAGTAAAAAAAATAAAGGTAGAAGTAAAAATTAAAGGAAGAATGAAAGAACAATAGAGATTGGCTCTCAGTGGAAGAAAAGAGAAAGAGAATCTAGGGAAATGGCTGGGAGACAAAAATATATATAATGTAAAAACTTAAAAATAACAAAAATACAAGAATGGAAAACAAAACTAAAATATACTAATCAAACATCCTAGTTTTCAAAAAATAGATCCATGGAAAACAACTGGATTCAAGAACGCCAGAAATGTAGAAATAAATATGAGTATGTGTAGAAGTGCATGTATCAATAAGGTCACAATTAAACAGAGAAAAGGGAAAAATAAAATTGTTTTTGCTTTTTTAAAAAATTTCTATTTATTAAAAGTTAAAGTATTCTTTCCATTGACGTTCAAAAAATTCTCAGCTTTTCTTCTTAGGGGTTTTAGGTGGGGTTCTTTGGAGTATCCTATAGGTGGAATTCCTGGAGGCAGTGTTGAGGCTCTTTGCTGAATGCCAATTGGTCTGGTGAGTTTAAATCGGTGTGCTTCCAGGGCTCAGTAATTGTCATTCCACACTGGAAGATTATACCTCAAGGATCTCCTGTGGGTTCCAGTTGAGTAGTGGAGGAACCAATTCTTAGTCCCTATGTGACCTGTGGCCCCCACATTTCCTGGTCTTGGGTTCAGTCTCCAAAGTTAATCTCTTCTGCCCCTACCCTTCCAAATTCCTGGCCAGACATGTCTCTCCTCGCTGGTGCTGCCAGCTGCATATTGGAGGAGTAGAGGCAGAGCAGGTGGGTTTCCACAAACTGTGGTCCCCTGTGTAAACCTCTCCATGTTTGATTTTCTCACTTAAGCACACTCTGTGTCATGTGGTGTGTGTTGGCTGCACTTTGATTTCGGGCCAAACTTGGGTTTGCCAGGCATCAGCTCCCTCAGCTGCCAGCCACCAGGCTGTGGCTTCCGTTGTCCTCCACATGCTTCCTGTAGAGATGGCAGCTTCTTTCCTGCAAACGTGGAGCATATCTTTCAGGTTTCCCAGGCGATGTCCTTGATCTCTAAATGCTCCATAGCCAGACACACCTCAGGCTCCCAAAATGCGGGTTCCTTTAATTCTCTTATCCCTCCATTAGGCTCGTGGAGAGACTGCTCTGGATGGTGCTTCCAGCCAGGCCATGGCAGAGGCTGTGCCTCTGGGGATTTCTTCCTTATTTTATTGCATCTAAGAGTTCTAGGGGCACAGGACTGTCTTTGAGTTCTCTCTGCTTCACCCTGCAGCTGCCTTTCCGGTTTAGCTGAAATCAGACTTGTCTTTAGTACAAGTTATTCTGCAGCTCTAGAGTCAGGGCAGACGGGAATGAGGGTGTGTGGTGTTGCAGAATTTGGAAATAGCTTATCTTTATGAGGATGAAGAGGCCTTGATATGAGGTTTAACATTTTCCTTAGTTTCATTTCAATTTCATTTTTTTGTATGTACTGTGCAAAATTAGATTTGACACCTTTTATTAAAAGTATTTAGTGTGAGATTTCTTCTTCATGAAATTATTTTATCTTTTCTGACCACCCTTCTCTTTATCTATTCATTCTTCAAGTGTAAAAATGTAGAAAAAATGATTCATGTGAAACTATGATTCTGTCTCCCTTGCCACAAACTAATGATATTTTATATACTTTTCCTGGTACTTTTCTGCATTACTTACCTTTAAAAAATTTTTTTAGTTTTAGGTGGACACAATATCTTTATTTATTTTTATGTGGTTCTGAGGATCGAATCAAGGGCCTCAAGTGTGAGAGGAAAGCACTTTACCTTTGAGCTATAACCCCAGCCCTATATTGTTTACTTTTAATAGTTATATTTTAAAATTCCTGCTTCCCTTTCTTCCTCCCCATTTCCTTACCTCTTCTTCCTCATTGAAAAAAAATAAAGTTAAGATAGTCTCAGAGGAGAAGGCTGAACTTCAGGGAGGTCATTTCCTGCTTCTCCTGGGGGCCCCCAAAGTGCATGGCCTTCCTGAGGTCATTCCCAGCTTTGGCAGCCTGTCTTCCACTTAGAATGGCCTCTTGTCTTTGTTTGCCTAGGATAGTCAGAGTTCATGCCTATCATCTCAGCAGAACCGTTACCTTTACTTTCTTTCCCAGTCTGCTGTATGTTCTGGTGTAGATTGCATAGCCAATGTGCTTAGACCATAGCACATGGCACCGCATTTATGCAGACACTAAGGTTGGGATCTTGAGGAACTCCAGATAAAGTTTGATCACTTCATCTCACTACATGCTGGGCACAAAACAGGAAGAGAAACTGTCTCCAGATGTGTCTGCCTATGGATGAGAAGGAATCACACCTGAATGACCTGGGCTAGAGCCCAGGTGCTTTCTCCCAGAGCAATATGTAGGCAGAGTGGCTGTGAAAGCCATTGGAGCTGTAGTAGGTTCCTCTGCCATAACCTCTTGATCTAATTAGGCTTGTAATTGCAGAGCAAGGACAAAGTGGTCCTGCAGAGATGTTCTCTGTTGGAAGCCTAGCAACCGTCCGACTGGGCATCTCTCCCTCTGTGGTCTTTAACCATGCTCACTGCACATTGATTGCCCTAGTTCCTGGTGAAAAACCTCAAGCTGTCACTGATGCTCAAAGGGCCCCTAGGTTTTTCTCCTAGAAGGAGGCTTCTGCTCTGTTTAGGTTCTTAGTCTTTGCTTTTAAACTTCAAGAGACGGAGAAAGAGGACAGATTCTGGTAGGAAGGACCCTGGGTTTATCCAGCTTGGGGGCTCCCTGGCCCTTTGAATAAAGCAGTGACTCCATAGGACATCTGCTCCCGCTCTCTGCCTATTTCTGAATTCCCTGTCCTCCTCCCTCCCTCATTCCTTCCTTCCCTTTCTGTTAATTATAAATCATTGTAAATAACTATGCACATAATCCCAGGAGAACTTCAAAATCCACTTTAAATCGGGGAGAAACAGCCTGAAATATATTAACTGACCCAGAAACTTGAGTGCCATCTGTCTGACTCTGCTGCTTACTATAAGGTGATGACTAGGTGCTAGTGTATCTCAGGAGGAAGAGGGCCAGGGCTAAAAGTGCATCACCTTGTACACTACGGGGCAAGCTTTGTGTGGCATGACGGGTCACTGTTCTATTTCACTGTCACACTGCAAAAATTGACTCAGCCTTCATGGGCTGATGGAAACATGTGTGCTTTAGAGAGGTCAGGTGACCGTGCAGTCCTAGCCACTTGTGGACTGACTTAAAAACGACATCCATGTGGGGTATTAAGTATTTCTTTCCTAGGAAGACTATTCAGTATTCAAATTAAAGTTCAGGGTCAAAAAGTGCTATTTAGCCAACCAATGTTATAACTGAAGTGAAAAAATTATTCCCCTCTGTCGTTAATTCCAGTACTTTTCTTCAGGACCTTAATTTGGACTCAGGGCTTCCTCATTAACTATATAAATGGGATTAATGACTTGATTCCAGCAGAGAACATAAAGTACTTAAGGAACTGTTGCGGCCAGATGAGACATTATTATTACCAGTAAGAGGTGGGAATATTAGCATTTATATGGCCCTTTATTTGCAGAGACTGTTCTGATGGCTTATTCACACACACATTATAATCCTAATGGTTATTCTGTGCTACCCCATTTGTCATGCTCGGATATATTTGCAACATTAACAAATGGGAAATACTAAAGACAAATAATGTCTATAGAAGCTGCAGCTGCCTGTTGTCCTGTGAGACGGGTGTCACACGAGCTTCCCTGCTCAGGATCAGGATCCGGGTCTCCTTGCCCACAAAGGAGTGGGGAGTGTTTGGATCCAGGAATCTTAAATTCTGTTGTTCCTTCATCAGTGGTGAATTTGATGTGTTTTTCTGACTCACTCAGGGGTCTTCTGTATGGAATACATCCCAGTTGCGTGTCAGGAGAATAGGGGTCTTAGGTTCATGTGACGTTTACTTCTAAATAAGATTTTTAAATTGTGTTTTCCCCTCTGTTTCTGATGTCTTTAATACATCAGATTAAGCTTCGACTTGTTCTATTGAGGTGCTCGATCTTTAGTTGCCTCCTACACTACTGAATCTGGTATCATGCAGGGTAGGTAGCCGGTTTGCTGAAGATGGTGTTTCCAGTAGTTTCGATCATTATTTCTAAGGCCTCCATTTAATTTCTTGCTTAACACCTTAGAGGTTGTCGATGATGACAATAACAACAAAATAAGATGATTGTTAGACATGTCAATGTCAAACACTTGGTTAAGTGTTCATTATCACATTTATCCTTAATGATAAGGCTGTGAAATAGATTCTGTGATTATTCTGATTTTACAGAAGAGAGCTGAGACTTAGAGTTAAAATGACTTACCCAGCCAGAACTTCACCTAGTATCCCAATGCAGCTGTATCCGTCTCCACTGTACCTTGAATCTATTGAATCACACAATCTAGGAAGAATTTTGTGCTGGTCTTTAAAAATAGTAACCTATTATTTGGTTGACTCTATAGGGTTACTTAAGCATTCCCCCACCCATCGTACTGAGTCTTGACATTTTATTTCTGTTTTTGACTGGTTGTAATAGCTAAAACTTATGGAGGACCTATTACATGTCAGGCATTATGATAAGCACCCTTTTTGCATTAACTTAATGCCCGTGAGGTATTATCTGTATTTTACAGATGATGAAATAAAGATTAAGAATAATTAAGTAACCTGCCAAAGCTGGCACAACTATTAAGTATCCAAGATCTAATGGAAACATTTTATATTGGAATGCATAGATCTTCTATCTTATTTTCTGTGTCTAGTGTACTACCCTTTGCATAGATGTGACATACATCTAAAATAGGTCTCCCTACCTCAGCTATCCCAGGGAGGCCATCTCTTGAGTTTCACACTCCAGCCTTGTTGGGAACATAAAGGCAGTTCTTAGACATTGTTCTCTGCCTACACGACCATTGTACTTCAGTTCTCAGTCACATCAAAGACAAGGTATAATTTTGTATGTTTTTCCACTCTGCGCCGGATTGGAAGGAAAAAGGTTGCTTAATGTTTTCCTTCTGAACTTGAGATTACTAAATTTCCACCCGACGAATAAGAGGTAACATCATATGCCTAACAAATTCTGAAGCAATTGGCCCTGTTAGAAGAGGCAGATGCAATTATATGGCCCACTTGCTCTTTTCTGGAAATCATCTTGCTTGAGGACATTTGATAAGAATAAAAAATATAACTGGCTTAGCTGACATCTCTGCATTCTTATATTCCATTCTTCTTCCTCTACCACCCCTGGCCAAAGCAGCACTGGATAAACTTTAATATGGTCTATTCCACTGGTGGGTCACAAAGGCTGTCTCATCCAAGTTTGTTAACTGGGTTTTGAGGGATTATTTTTTCCCATTTTCATGTCTTTGACTAATCTAATCAAACAAAGCCAGTCCCTTTTGCCTGCCCCTCTCCCTTTCAAGTCAGGTTACTTTGTTCGATGTCTTCCAAGGAAGATGACATGGAGAAACAAAGATGGCTAAGCCTCATTCTAAGTGCCTGAAGTTTGTCCCAGTCTTGTTACTGTGGCCTGGTTCACACAGTTGTGTGTGCACCCCACAGCTGTGTGTCCTTCTGAAAACTCCTAGCATGTCCTTTTTGAGTCCAAGAAGGAAATGGGCTGGGCATGGTGGTGCATGCCTATAATCCCAATGGCTTGGGAGGCTGAGGCAGGAGGATCACTAAGTCAAAGCCAGCCTCAGCAAAAGCAAGGTGCTAAGCAACTAAGTGAGACTCTGTCTCTAAATAAAAAATACAAAATAGGGCTGGGGCTGGGGCTTAGTGGCAGAGTGCCCCTGAGTTCAATGCCCTGTAACACCCACCCCCAATTAAAAAAAAAAGGAGGAAATTGTTTCAATATAATGGGGTAACAATTCTCAACTTTCTCGAACATATTTTCTTCAAGGTGTATCTCTGTATATACCTAGTTTCCTTAGTTTAGCAGAAAAAGCATTTGGAACAAAAGGTACAGGTACTGGACCTGGCTTTGCTAACTACCCTTTTGCCTCAATTTCTTTTTGCGGGGAGGCGGAGGTAGGTATACCAGGGATTGAACTCACGGGCACTTACTTGACCACTGAGCCACATCCCCAGCTCTGTTTTGTATTTTATTTAGAGACAGATTCTCACTGAGTTGCTTAGTGCCTTGCTTTTGCTGAGGCTGGCTTTGAATTCAAGAACGTCCTGTCGCAGTCTCCTGAGCCACTGGGATTACAAGTACATGCCACTATGCCTGGCTCAATTTCTTTTTCTTTTAACCTCAGTTTCTTTGTTGTAGAAAGGATGCAATAAAAAAACTTACCTTTCCATACCACCTTAAAAGAATGTTAGGTTTACATTAAGTATATGGGGACATTTTTATACTTACTACTCTTGCACATGTATTAGGATTGTCATTCAGCAAACAATCCAGTTATTCTGGCACAAGTTCTCTGAACCTCACTAAACTCACAATGGTAGATTGAGGTAACCATGCAAAACACATGCTAGGTAAACCTGTGGGCAATGGATTTAGACAAACCCGGTTTCTGGCACCCTTGGCATGACTATGAACCAATAATTTTATCATTGTGAACTTTTGTTAACTGCACGACTGCTAATTTTAGTTCCAAGATTATTACTAAACAACTGCTACTCTAAAAATCTATGTTCAGGGCACCCAGGTGATACCCATTGTTCGGGTAGCACCTGATGATCCTGGCCCTGGGAATAGGAAAGATAGTAGAATGAGTTTTGGGATTAAATGCAGTTACCAAAGTCCAGACAAGAATTCCCCACGGGGAAGCTTCCTCCTTGGTGACTCAGGTTGAGCCAAGGGTATTGTGATTTCACCAGATCAAAGCCTGGATGAGCAAGGGCAAACTGACCTTGGAAGAGCTCAGATGGTTCATTGTTACAGAGGTGCTTCCTGACTGAGTCTTCTCCCATAGAATCTTTTTCCTTTCTTGAAACAACAGCTTATCATTAAATTACAATATTAAAGAGCACCTGTATAGTTTACTGCTCTGTTTAATGAAGGTAACAGGTGGTACCTGAACTGGCTAATGATGTCAAGACCTTTCATTTGGGGCAAGCTAATTTCCTCTGACCATGGAAGGCCACTCTTAAGCTGAATGTTCTTCCCTACTTCGAAAGCAAGGTGCCCTGATTAATCAAAGTGGCCAGATGATGGCAGTTCAACTACGATCCATTAAAGAAGGGGCCACATGCTGTTTCTATTTTATACAACCCTATTTATATCAAAATGCTAAGCACAGAATGCATGCTAGGTAAACATATATGTTGAACTGACATGTTGACATGTTTTCAAATCATGCCATGACTTTCTTTAAAGAACCTAAGAATATTGTGAAAAGGATAAGTAAATTGAAACAACCACTAAAGGCCAATGGTTAATTAATTAATTAATTAATTTATTTTTAATTTTTTGTTACATAATTGTTTATATTTGAATAGTAGTTTAACCAGGGAGAAGGTTGGTCAGGAAACACCAGCATTATCATCTTCCTTCAGTTTGTTGCCTATTGTAGCCCATGTAGCTTTTTGTGGCTTTCTATGCCTCCCTCCTTAAAAATTGGAAATCATTCCAATGGTTAATTTAAAAATAAACAGCCTTTTAAAAGTATAGCTTAGATACAGTAAGTTGTACTTATGGTATATAACATTCCAAGAAAAGATTCCGATTGGAGATTCTGCAAAGAGAAGTATGAGCAGGTATCAAAGCTTGTGGCTCCTTGTTTAAAATCACCCATCCCTCCCTCTTTAATCTGAATATCAATAAATAATGAAATTATGGCATTTGCCAGTAAATGGATGGAACTAGAGAATATTACGCTAAGTGATATAAACCAATCACACACACACATACACATACACGTGCACGCGCTGAATGTTTTCTGATATTCGGATGCTAACTCAGAATAAGTTGGAAGGGAGGACATAGGGAAGAATAGAAGTACTTTGGATTAGACAAAGGGGACAGAAAGGAAGGGAAGAGAAAGGGGAATAGGAAAGATAGCAGAATGAATTGGACATTACTATCCTATGTGCATATATGATTACACAACCAAAGTAATTCTATATCATGTATAACCAGAAGAATGAGAAATTAATTATAATCCATATATGAATAATGTCAAAATGCATTCTATCATGTGTAACTAATAACAAATAACAGAACATTGGAAAAAGGACAGTTATTTCAGTAAATGATCCTGGGAAATTGGGTGTCCACATGCAGAAGGATGAGACCAGACCCCTGTCTCACTGGTTATGGTTACAGGTAATGCATGATCCCATCCCTATATGGATATCGTACAAGTTGAAAGTACAGTTGTGTTTACCAGAGGCTGGGAGAGTAGAGGGAGCAGAGAAGGGGAAAGGCTGATTGATTAATGGGTGCTAAGGTGCAATCAGGTGTAAGAAGTTCTGATGTGCCACTTCACAGTAGGGTGAGTGTAGATAACAAATATATGCTGGGGTTGGGGATGTAGCTTAGTGGTGGAGTGTTTGTCTAGCATGCTTAAGGCCTTGGGTTTGATACCTAGCAAACACACACACACACACACACACACACAAAATGGAGCTGTTTCTGGTTTTATTTTGTTTTACTTTGTCCAATTGTGGAATACTTGAATTTGCTGTATTAAGCATGTATTTTGTAATGAAAAGCAAACAACAAAAACCCAAACAAAAAACCCAAATATGTACTGTATATCTCAGAATAAAAAAAACACAGGATTTTGAATGTTTTTGCCATTAAGGAATGCTCAGTGTTTGAGTGGGCAGATGTTTACTCTGATTTAAACATTCTGTATCACTTGTAATAATGAAGACACGGGGGCGATTCCTTTCCTGCTCATTTAGTCCTATCTCCTGACTTTTCTCTGCCCTTTTGCTGACTCCAGCCCAGGAGGTGTGGAATGATGTTTCTCATTGGTAAATTTTCAAAGAATACCATTGGCATCCTTAACTCTATTCCCTCTCTGAGATAATGGCCTTCAAGAAATGAGGTGGTTCTCTCCGTACCCTCCTGCCCTGTGCGGTGGCAGCTACTCTGCACCCCTCTTACTCCTTAACTCACTCTGGCTGGAGAAACAACCACATTTGAAGGGTTCTCTGTTTTTCTTTTTCAGTGATAAAATAAAAACAAAAAAATGATGTTTTTAATGTTCCTGTAGGAGGTTAGATTCCCTTTCTTCTGTCAATCTTTTCTTGCCAACTCCTTACAAAATCTTGCTCTCTTTAAGGGTAATTATGTCAGGGTCGGGCAAGCATCGGAGGAAGAGACCACCAAGAGACTTGTCTCATGCAAAAGCAAAGGGTTTATTGGGGCGGGGGGGGGGAACCAGCATGCTGGGGCTCAGAGTTCTTCTGAGAGAAACTGAAGCCCTGAGTACAGCTTAAGCCGAGTTTTTATGCAGTGTTTAAACAGGGAAGTTCATATGGCAGTTAGGGTGCGAGGGTGGGACTGTTACAAAATAACCATTACAGAATAATCAGGCGTTTTGTCAGGGGGTGTTGGGTCAGGGTACATTTTGTCATAAGTAACTGTTTTTAACATAAGTTTCGGGTTCCAGGAAAACAGAACTTAAACTTACAGAAAAGCAAAACTTAAACTTAATAGGAGAGAAAAACTTAAATTTAACCTTTACAATTATTTTTTCCTAGCAGACATAAATATACACGTGAAGCTGGAGAATGGTTGCATTTGCGTATAGATCTTACTTTCATTCACTCCTTCCAGTTAAGGATGTGGCCATATGCTACACCTTCCAGGTGGCTAGCTGGAAGGTTCCTGCCAGCTACCCTACCCTTTTCTTTGCCCTTCTCTTTGGCCCAGAGTTGTTTATTATACTAGCAACTCAATTGGAAGGTAATCTTGTTTTTTCAAAAATAAGTAGCTATTTATACTTGCACTTTTCACTCAATTGTGATCCCTTGAGGAAGGGGTGATATGTTATGTTTCTATGTTGTACAGCTCTATATCTAACACAATGCTAAACACAGAATGCACATTACATGAATGTGTAGGTTGAACTGAATGGCATTGACATAATGTTTTCAAAATATGTCATAATACACGACTTTCTTTAAAGAACCTAGGAAAATTGTGGAAAGGATGAGAAACAAATTGAAATAACCACAAAAAGCTGATGGTTTTCACTTTTTTTGAACAGCTTTATTAAACTCAATTCATATACTATAAAAATAATGTGTAGAGTTCAACATATTTCATTAAATCTTATTTTCTAACATGAGCCATATCCAGTTGTAGAATATATACATTACCCAAAAAAATTCCCTATACCCCAAAAATCACATAATAAATACACTTAACAAAATATAGTTGCTTATCAAATCTATACAGAATATTATACTTAGAAGGATAAAAATCTTAATGTATATATATTTTCTGGATTTAGGTATATAAAATATAATCATGTGAATCAGTACTTTATAATCAACTAATGATGTGCCTTAGGTTGCATGATTGCTTCTAATTTTGTTTCAGAATAAACTATAAAGGAGTAAACATATTTGTGTGTAGTCAGGGCTTCCTATCTACAGTTTGAGCATCTGTGGATTTAACCAAGTTTGTATCAGATACATTAGGGAAAAATTGTGCCTATATTGGACAATTATAGACATTTTTTGCCATTATTCCCTAAACAAAGTATAACAAATACTTATGTATAATTTACATTTTATTCAATATTATAAATCATCTAGAGATGATTTAAAGGATATGCAAACATGCTGCCATTTTATGTAAGGGATTTGAGCATCCATGGATTTTGGTATACCCATGTATTTGTAACCTCAGGGGTCCTGGGACCAATCCCCTATCAATCCTGAAGGACAACTGTATTAATTTCTGAAGCAAAAAATGTTTAATATTGATTATAATAGTTACAATTAGATTTTGATGTATATATAATTGTTTTTCAAATAGTTACAAGTTTGTTTTCCCAAGTGAGCATATAAGGATGATTATAGCCACCTTCAAGTATAAGCAATCTTTATAATTATATAAAAATATACAAACCATTGCAAGTTTTAAGAACAGTTGCAGAGGACATGGTGCGTATTAAGATGGGGCTGCTGTGCACAGTTTGGAGCAGTTTGTGCACTCCAGCTTCAGTGGGCTTGGGCCTGAGAGCAGCTTGTGGTGAGCCAGCCAAATTCTGTACACTGAGCTGGGTCTACTGGGTGCTGCTCCTCTCAATCTCACAAAGGTATGCCCTGCTTTCCAGACCCTTTGCTCATCTGGAGAGGACTTTTTTTTTTTTTTTTTTTTAAGCTGGTGTTGGGGATTGAACCCAGGGCCTTGTACATGCGAAATAAAAAGCAATCATGTCTATATTTCCTTGTATCTCAGGGTTTTATACGTGGCAGAAACTAAATAGACATTGTTTCTATTTTTCAGACATGGCAAAGTAAGTTCAGACAGGTTGTGACTCTAGCAGCAAAGCTGGCACTAGAGTGTCGATGTATTTGTTTCCAACTCTGTTCTTTCAACTTTTGCCATTTTTTTCTGATGTCAATCATAGTTTTCATAGTAAAGTAGTAATAATATCGACAGTAATAGTAAAAATGTGTTGTGTGAATTTTTTGTGCAAGGGAGTCTTCCGTTTATGCTTGTAAGAAGTGAGAGTTCATGTGTTTTGTATCACAACCTAGACATTTCATCCACCCCCATACCAGGCTGCTTCTCTTGTCTGTAAAATGTTTCAGTGCTGTTTTTTTTTTTTTTTTGGCTTTACGTAAGATTGCAAGAGGACATGTTCAATGATAACAATTTTAATTGGCTTCAAATATAACCATCACCCTATTTCAGCCATTTCATTGCATGCTTCTAGAGAGAATCAGTAACCCTGCCACTCATTTGACCTGCTCCCTTGGGACCATCAGTGTGCTTTGCATTGTATTAAATCCTAATCCTACCTTCCCAAGAAGCTATGCCCAAATATGATTGCTAAGAGTACACTCAGTCTTGTACTACAAGTTGCACAGGATAGAAGATAATCTTTAATCATTAGTTCGGTGAGCCATAATTGTTATAAAAATAGTTGAGTTTAAAATTCATAAGTGATGGACTATACATATACAATAGTTGATAAACAAAAATAGGATCTGATCAAGGAATACAATATATGAATCAAGTTGTCAGTGGAGATAAGAAATAGATCATTGCAGAATGACAGTTGGAGAAGGCATCTTGGAGGAAAAGAGCCATACTTTATGGGATTAGTAGGAATTAAAAAGGGTTGCATGTAAGCAGAAAACTGTCAGGTTGCGGTTTAAGAAATGGGATTTTAGGACACAATTGTTGGTGTTTTTGGCTGAATTTTTGTTTTTTTTTTTTTTTTTAAGGACACCACTTTTTCCTAACTTTGCTTTTCAAGGAGGCACATTTGATCATGTGTAACTGGGGACTTCCCTTTGTATATAACTGTCAGAATAAAGGCATTCCTTTTCTTGAGGAAGGTTTTTCTCTCACCACTACCCCCATTGGCTGCTTCACATGTGGTTTCAAAATAGTTATCTTCCCCCCCCCCAATAAGACCTTGTTGCACCTTGGCCACATTTGGTTGGTCCTAGAGTGGCTACCGTGGCTTTATGATCCAGGCTGGACCAGTAGTGTCTTTCCCAGCAATTGGGACTCAGAAGAGAGAAGCACCTTTGTTAGTCTTCCTCAGGTGTTGAAGCTACATGATATAAACTTGAGGAGCTCTTGCTTTTGGTCCTGGGCAGCAAGTCGCCCCACAAGTAGAAGAAAAATGAAGCTGATGGTCAGAGAGAGAGGAGGGGGAGAGGGGAAGATCTTTCTAAACTTGTGACTTCCAAGGTCCAGTCATTATCCTGCCCTTGGTTTCTTGAAAGTTCTGTATTCTTGAACAAACTTTGTTTTCAGCTTAGTGTCTCTCATACATTAGCAGATTCCCACCTGAATTAGAAATTGAATTGTGAGGTCCATAGCCCCTGCCATAGTCTTCTTGTAAATTAGGAAAAGGTTCTCCTCTCCAGCCTGACTCGGCTCAGTGGGTCCAGGGATTGTTGAGGGGTGTAGGACTAGATTTCAGTTCCTGTTGCCCTTTCTGATACAGCTCTTCTACAGCAAATCTGCGCAGCATATGAAGGATCCAGTAGAGGCCTTGGGTCCTTGTGGTGAGCCGTTTCTGTGAACTGTGGCCGCCATTACAAGATGGCGCTGGTTTCCCCTGTAGTCTGTGACAAACAACTCCTTATCAGAATGAGTTGGCACGCTGTGACTTGGCACCCTATGAGAAAAGTCCACGTGGCAGCTTCGCATTGGGGCTTGAGGTGCTTTATTAAGGCTGGGAGGGGCATCCGGGGAAAAGAAGAAAAAGTATCAAGGACCTGAATAAACTGCTGAGAGAAGATTCCCGAGTTGCGTCTTCCTTGCGGGCAAGGGGTCGCGACAAGTGGCGCCGAAACCCGGGAACCAGAACTTTCAGTCAGTCAGGGGTGGTGCACCGGTTAGTCCCAGGTAAGTGGGATCTGCGATCAAAGCAGGGATAGTCCCAGTAAGTGGGATCTGCGTCCAAAGCGGGGTCAGCTCCTCTACAAAGAAAGAGAGAGCCTCATATTTATTGCAGCTGCACTGTGTACTTTCACTTTTGTTTTCTGTGTTTCTTTTGTTGTGTCATCTCGTTTTTGTTTTTTGTGCGTCTTTTGTTGTTGTGTCATGGGTGTCGCATCTTCAAGTCTGCTCCTCCTGGCCCTAGATGACCTGTTACGTTCCAAGGGCCTGGAAGTGAAACGTAGTACTTTAGAGAGATTTTTACAGAAGACAGATATTGCTGCACCGTGGTTTGCATTCTCGGGCAGCCTTACTATACCTAGCTGGGATAAATTAGGCAAAGACCTTGACTTTGCTTCTGAGCAGGGCATATTAGAGGGTGGGGTGATACCCCTTTGGAAGATGGTCCGTAGTTGCCTCACAGATGGCAGATGTCAGGAAGCACTTACTAAAGGACAGGAAGTTTTAGAGCAATTACATGAGGAGAAGTCAGAGACGGCAGAAAGTGAGGTATCTCAGGAGGATGGGAGTGTGCGGAGCATGAAACAGGGGAGGAGGCGGCTGTCTCCGGCAAGAAGTGAGATATCTCAGAAGGATGGGAATGTACGGAATGTGAAACAGGGGAGGAGACGATTGTATCCAGATCTCAGTGCGCTGCGCACACCCCCATGCGAAAGTGGGTCAGAGAAAGAGGAGGATGAGGAGGAGGAGCTTGGGAGGAGGAGCTTGGGAGGCTGTCTTGTCAGCTAGCGAGAGTAGGTATGGGAGAAGGGAACAGAAATAAACAGGGGCTCAAGAAAAATGATCCTCCAGATCCACCGCCGTACGGTGGGGGTGTTTCGGGGAGAGCTTTCCATGCCCAAACATGGAGGGCTGTTAATGCTGAGATGGGTCTTGCTTATCCAGTTTTTCAGGATGACAATAGGGGAAGATTCCATGAACCCTTAGATTTCAAAATTGTGAAGACCCTGGCGGAGTCCGTGCGTACTTATGGGGTGGATGCCGCCTTCACACTAACTCAGGTGGAGGGTTTGTCTAGATACTGCATGACTCCCTCTGACTGGGCTAGCCTTGTTCGGGCTTGCGTTTCCCCGGGTAAATATTTGGACTGGAGAGCATTTGTGCTAGAGGGCGCAATAGAGCAGGCCGCCCAAAACCATACGGCGGGACACCCCGCTTGGGATAAGGATATGCTTTTGGGGCAGGGGAGATTTGCTAATCAACAGACAGGATTTCCTCTTGAGGTATATGACCAAATTAACAGCATTTGCATTCGGGCATGGAAATCACTTCCAAATAGAGGAGAGGTATCTGGTAATTTGACCAAGATTCTACAAGGCCCTACAGAACCCTTTTCAGATTTTGTTGCAAGGATGGTGGATGCCGCTGGAAAGATTTTTGGGGATCCTGATAGAGCCATGCCCCTTATCAAGCAATTGGTTTTTGAGCAATGCACCAAGGAATGTAAAGCAGCAATCACTCCTTATAAAAACAAGGGCATAGAAGCATGGATGAAGGTGTGTAGAGAGATTGGAGGACCTTTAACTAATTCAGGTCTTGCAGCTGCTGTCCTTCGGATTGCCAAAGGGGGCGGTCCTGGTGCCAGAACATGCTTCCATTGTGGTCAATCTGGTCATTTCAGACGGGAATGTCCCAAAAAAGACAGTTTTACTGGACCTCCTTACGGTGGCCCTTCCAATGGCCTTCGTCTACCGGGGTTGTGTCCAAGATGCAAAAAGGGGAAACATTGGGCAAGAGAGTGTCAATCAGTGAGAGACATCCATGGACAGCCTGTTTCAGCTGGGCCAAAAAACGGCCGACGGGGCCCCCGACCCCAGGGCCCACAAATATATGGGGCAATGGAGAATGTCACACCCGCACCCGAGACATGGCCGTCTCTACGCCATCCCATGAAACGCGGAGAGCCACTACAGGCGCCGCAGGATTGGACCTCTGTTCCACCTCCAGACTCGTATTAACACCTAAGATGGGAGTCCAATTGGTGGAAACTGAGTTTAAAGGGCCTTTACCACCTGGCACTGTAGGTTTGCTAATTGGACGTGCATCCTCTATCTTGCAAGGTCTTCATGTTTTCCCTGGAGTCATCAGCCCTGATGCTGTAGGGACAGTAAAGGTTATGGTGGAAGCTCCAAGGGGCATTGTGTCTATCTCTCCAGGGGATCGGATTGCTCAATTACTAATTTTGCCTAGCTTGCATACCCACTTCCCTTCTGACTCAAGGTCACAGACGGGAGATGAGATTGGTGCCACCGGAGGAAATTGTGCCTATTTGTCACTGAATATGAGCAATCGCCCCACTTTGGAGTTAAGCATAGAAGGTAAATCTATTGTGGGATTGCTGGACACAGGGGCGGACCGTAGCATTATAGCCCTTAAGGACTGGTCTAAGGGATGGCCAGTGCAGACTTCTGATCAATCCCTAAGAGGACTTGGATATGCCCAAGCCCCTCAAATCAGCTGTAGACATCTATCTTGGAAGGACCCGGAAGGACATAATGGTACTTTTCAGCCTTATGTACTTGATTTGCCTGTTTCTTTATGGGGCCGTGATCTGATGAATGACATGGGGTTTACTCTTAGCAATGACTATTCCCCGGTGTCTCAACAAACTATGCTAGATATGGGGTATAGGCCAGGTCTAGGACTAGGAAAACACCTACAGGGGTGTAGGCTTCCTGTGCAAGGTCATCAAAAGCTTAACAGATTTGGTCTGGGTTTTTCCTAGGGGCCACTGGGGCTCAAATACCCATAACATGGCTCACCGAGGAGCCTGTTTGGGTGCCTCAGTGGCCTCTTCCCTTGGTTAAATTGGCAGCAGCCCATGACCTAGTTAAAGAACAACTTGACTTGGGTCACATCCAACCTTCTACTTCTCCCTGGAATACTCCCATATTTGTCATTAAGAAAAAGTCAGGGAAGTGGCGCCTACTGCATGATCTACGAGCGGTTAATGCTCAAATGCAACTTATGGGGCCCATTCAAAGAGGGCTGCCTCTGCTCTCCTCTGTTCCTCAGGGCTGGCATATTTTTGCTATTGACATTAAAGACTGTTTCTTTTCTATTCCTTTGCATCCTAAAGACTCACAGCGTTTTGCATTCACCCTTCCCTCGTGTAACCACGAGGAACCAGATCAAAGGTTTGAGTGGGTAGTGTTGCCGCAGGGCATGGCTAATAGTCCTACGATGTGTCAGATGTATGTGGGGAAGGCACTCGTACCTCTAAGACAAAAGTATTCCTCCATTAAGATCATTCATTATATGGATGATGTACTATTGGCTGCTAAATTAGAACAAAGGGTTAATGAGGCTTATAAAGACCTAATAAACCTGTTAGCTCAATATGGACTGCATATCGCACCTGAAAAGGTTCAAACGGGGGAATTTATTAAGTATTTGGGAGCGACAATTGGGTATGACAAATTAAAACCACAAAAAATCACCATAAGAACTCAGGATCTCCAAACTCTAAATGATTTTCAAAAACTGCTGGGAGATATTAATTGGATAAGAGGATATTTACATATTCCTAATATTGTGCTTCAGCCCTTGTATGCTACTCTTAAGGGTGATCCAGATCTTACTTCCCCTCGTAGCCTCACCAAAGAGGCTAGAGCGGCCCTTATGAAAGTAGAAGAAGCTATACAGCATGCCACTCTATACAGGCTCCAGAGTGATAAACCTTTCCAGTTATGTGTGCTTGCCACTATGCGGCAGCCTACTGGAGTACTGTGGCAAGATGGGCCTTTACTATGGATCCACCCACATGTATCTCCAGGAAAATCCTTAGAATACTATCCTGATGCTGTTGCAGCGTTAGCACTTAAAGGGATTCAACAAAGCATTCAATTTTTCGGACAGTCACCTTCTTCTCTTATCATACCCTACACTAAAGCTCAACTTAATGTTTTGTGTGCTACTTTAGACAACTGGGCTATTCTATGCTGCTCATTTCAAGGAGATATTGATAATCATTACCCTTCCCATCCATTACTCAATTTTGTTAAAGAGCATCCCATCATTTTCCCTAAGGTGACTTCACCCAGTCCTATTCCGGGGGCTGTTAATATTTTTACTGATGGTTCCAAGTCTGGAATGGGAGCTTATGTAATTAATGATTCTCCCCCTGTCCAGCATCAATTTGCTCCAGGAAATCCACAATGGGTAGAACTACAAATTGTTATTGAGGTTTTTAAGCAGTGTTCTTTTCCTTTTAATCTCATTTCGGACTCCGTCTATGTGGTACAAGCACTGAGAGTCCTGGAGGCCGTGGGAGCTATTAGTGATGCCCATAATGTATCTGTTTACTTTACTCAACTTCAGCAGCTTATCTGTAGCCGCGTTGCTCCTTTTTATCCAATGCACATCCGGGCTCACACCTCTCTTCCTGGTCCGTTATCACAGGGCAATGCCTGTGCGGACTCAGCCACTAGAGATCAGTTGATATGCTTGGCTTCCTCCTTGGAGGGGGCTAAATTATTTCACCAGAACTTCCATGTTAATGCTTTAACGCTACGCAGGCGTTTTTCCATTTCAAGAGCAGATGCTCGTCAGATAGTATTACAATGTCCTCATTGTGTCACATTTCTTCATCCCCCTCATTATGGCGTAAACCCACGGGGATTAAAGCCATTGGTTGTCTGGCAAATGGATGTGACACACATTCCTGACTTTGGTAACTTCAAGTATGTACATGTTTCTGTTGATACGTGCTCTGGAATTATTCACGCTTCTGCTTTATCGGGAGAAAAGGCACGTAATGTTATTACTCATTGCCTAGAGGCATGGGCAGCATGGGGTGCTCCTACATCCCTTAAGACTGATAATGGACCTGCTTATACTGGCAGACAATTTACATCCTTTTGTTCTACTATGGGAGTGCAACTTACTCATGGTCTGCCTTACAATCCTCAAGGACAAGGCATTGTTGAGCGTGCTCGTCGCACCTTAAAGGAAACTTTACAAAAACAAAAAGGGGGAATAGGAGCTGAACACACTCCTAAAGAACGCCTGTCCTTAGCTCTCTTTACCATTAATTTTTTGAATTTGGATATTCATGGTCGCTCTGCGGCCGATAGACATGTGTCCCCTCAGCCCTCTGTGATTGGCTATGTTAAGTGGAAAGATGTTCTTACGGGCCAATGGAACGGCCCCGACCCCGTGCTGACATGGGCACGAGGATCTGTATGTGTTTTTCCCCAGGATCGCACGGAACCGCTGTGGGTCCCTGAACGCCTGACAAGAAGAGTCTTGACACCAGCCAACCAGCAACAAGAGATACCACAGCAATCCTGTGATGAGGATCTTCATCCTGCTAAGTGCTCTGGCTCTGATGTTGATGCCGATGGTACAGGCGACACCGATGCAGTGGTGGGCAGTGGCACGGGCATGGCCGATGCCGATGCCGGTTCATGGTAATTCTAGTGTTCTCCCCACTCTTTTTTCTACCTCATGTGAGATGTCTGCTCCCTGTGCTTCTCCTAGAGGGGACATAGAGAGCATTTTTAATCAATCTCAAGTTAATCTCACAGGAGTTTTTTGCTTCAGCCTTGGGAACACTAATTGCATTAGCCTTAAGACCAAAAATTTGACTAACTGGGAGGACCCATTGCGGTCCAGTCAGGACTCAGGGAGCATTATCAGTGCCGTACTGAGCCAAGTAGTTTCGGGGAAGCAATCAGGCTCAGGGACCCCCGCAAATAGCTCTGCTTTAAATATAACTACCTTGGCTATTATCTCCGAGGTGCTAATCCCAGTGCCTCCTTCTTCTAATAGTATCTATCATGCCACTCATTTCAAGGCCTCTCCTTACTGTACCCCTAATCTTGGTTTTCCCCCAACATTTACGCCTTGTCAGGATCATTCTTGGGAGAAACATCAAGTTGCTAAAGGTTTCTCCCTTTCTCCCTCTCTTAAGAGGTATGTTTATAACTTTAATAACAGTGCCAACTCCTCTACAGGAGTGGGTTGGTCCTGGTTTCAGTGGCTGATTTCCAATGAAAGGGGGGCTTCAGCCGATATTTCTACATTGGCTCAATTGCTAGGAGCCAAAAGCTGGTTGGCTAATGTTTCTGGCACTGTTAGGGAGAGTGAACGAGGAAATAGACTTACATCTGTTTCGTTCAACTCTCTGTTATATAGTGCCACATTACCCCCTGCAATGGTCTGTGTCCAATCCCCGTTCCTGTTCCTTTTGGCTAATGACACCTCGTCAGGGATGCTAGATTGTTCTAATGTTACCTGTCTCTTATCTGAGTGTTGGAATGGTTCTTGGACTGTAGCAGTGGTTATGAAAATTCCAACTTTTGTCCCAATCCCGGTAACTGCAGATCCTGAAAAATTCCCCATTGTTGAGCTATTTCGAGTCCACAGGGATTTTGGAATTACAGCAGCCATAGTGACAGCCGTGGCGGTATCTGCTGCTGCAGCGGTTACGACCGGAGTGGCCATGGCCAATCAAGTACAAACTGCTGCCACCATTAATCGAGTTGTTCAACAAACTTCCACCATACTCGAATCCCAAAACACAATCAATCAACATATTTTGTCAGGGATTTTAGCTGCCAACCAAAGAATAGATTTACTCCAAGCTCGGGTAGAAGAATTAGCTGACTTGGTGCTTTTGAGTTGCGTTGACCAACGTGCACATTTATGCATAACCTCTGTCAGATTTAATGATTCCAGGAATGCTTCCCGCATCATTGGCGAATATTTGGCCGGAAACTGGTCCATGGAAGCGGAAGACATGATCCAGTCTCAACTAACCCAAATAGCTGTCTTGAACAGTACCCGTGTCGATCCCGTGACCTTGGGACAATTCACCGATTGGATATCTTCTGCCTTTTCCTTTTTTAAGGAGTGGGTGGGGGTAGGCGTTTTTGGTGCAATGTGTTGCTTCGGTATGTTCCTCTGTTTGTGGTTTCTCTGTCGCCTCAAGGCCCGCAATGCTCACGATAAGGCTATGATCATACAAGCTCTTGCAGCTTTAGAAAATGGCAATTCACCTCAAGTCTGGCTTGCGCATCTTAAACAGTAAATCTTTGACATGGTCGTTGCACCCCAAGTTATTATAACATTGCACTGGGATCGACATGTCTTTCCTCGCTATTCTCTTAGTGTTGGAAAGCCCTTGCACTCTGCCGGTCTTGCTGCCATTGCACGCAGATGGGTTTCCACACTAGTGCTTCTCTATCGCTTTAAAGTCCGTGCCTTTCTTTCAGGGTGCTGTCAACTTGTTTGTCGTTGTACACAGCCACAGTTCAGCCTCAGCTATCCCCCTCCGTCCACCATCGTCACGGTACAGGATGCGAGGCAAGGCACTGCACTTGAGTGATCCTTGGAGTGGACCTCAAGGAGAGCATGTCCTATTGCATGCGGGTTTGACGTCCTTCCTTACCCCACCTTATCCACGCCCCGCCCCACGAAAAAAGGCGTCGGCTGATATGGCCTCAGATCTGGGGAAGGTGCCTCCTTAGGTCTGAGCCATACTATGCAGCCACTTCTGCACAGTGGGATAGGACCTCTACTCTCGCCTGTATTGTCATACAAAAACAAAAAAGGGGGAACTGTGGTGAGCCGTTTCTGTGAGCTGTGGCCGCCATTACAAGATGGCGCTGGTTTCCCCTGTAGTCTGTGACAAACAACTCCTTATCAGAATGAGTTGGCACGCTGTGACTTGGCACCCTGTGAGAAAAGTCCACGTGGCAGCTTCGCATTGGGGCTTGAGGTGCTTTATTAAGGCTGGGAGGGGCATCCGGGGAAAAGAAGAAAAAGTATCAAGGACCTGAATAAACTGCTGAGAGAAGATTCCCGAGTTGCATCTTCCTTGCGGGCAAGGGGTCGCGACAGGTCCTTAGTTTCCAGAGTAAAGCAGTTTTTGGTTTACAATTCCTCCTGTGTTTCCCAGCTGTTTGTCCCCTTGGGGGTTCACCAAGATAATTAACCTTCGAATCAAGCTTTCTGATCCTCGGGAAGTGTTTTCTATTTACTTCTGTACATGATGGCCTCTGCCATAACCCACATATGAAAGAATTCTAGTGAGACACAGGGATTGATGAGTAGAGTGAAAATACTATGAAAAAAAAATATGTGTCAGGAATTGCAAGTGGCACATTTACCTTCTTCCGTGATCTAAATTCTTTGAGAAAGAGAACAAAAGATGGTGACACAATTGCAAAGACCTTCTATAGTGACATTCAATTGGGACACAAAATGGTGTTACCAAGGATTTTGCCAATTACTATCTGTACATTACATAGTGAAAGTAAATTCGTAATGTAAGCACTGTAATAGCAAGAACAGATATGCTTGGGCAGATCAAGTCCTGCTTCAAGCTTTGCGTAGGGACTGCTCTTCAAGCAGGTTGTGCTTACCCCTCCCAAGGTCAGGTAGGGCCTTTGCATACAGTATGGAATGTCTTTATTTCCTTGTTGATTCTATTTTGAAGCTTAAATTTCTGTATAGTATTCTTGGCTGGTATCCATTTTCTTTAGAGGTTGGCATATGTTATTCCAAGACCGCCTAGCTTTGAGGGTCCAGGTTGAGAGATCCACTGAGATCTGGACTGGTTTCCCTCTAAAGGTTACCTGTTGTTTTTCTCTAGCAGTCTTTAAAATTCTATCCTTATTGTGAATGTTAGGCATTTTCATCATAATATGTCTTGATGTGGGTCTGTTATAATTTTGTATATTTGGGTCCTATAAAGCTGTGTATTTTATTTTCACTTCATTCTTTAGGATTGGGAAATTTTCTGATATTTCATTGAAAAGACTGTGCATTCCTTTCATTTGTATCTCTGGGCCTTAATCTGTCCTGATAAATCCCAAATTTGATATTTTCACATTATCCCATATTTCTTAGAAGATAGTCATTTCATGGCCTCTTAATATCTTTCTCCATGATTAACTTTGTTTTCAATAAGAATTGTAATGCATTCTGCTGTAATGTATCTAAAAAATAAAATCAACAAAAAAGAAAGATTATATAACTTGTCTTCATTGCCTGAAATTCTGTCTTCCATGTGGTGTAATCTGTTGATCATGCTTTCCATTGGATTTCTTTTTTCTTTTTCTTTTTTTTTAAAGATATAGGGGAGAGAGAGAGAATTTTTTTAATACTTATTTTTTAGTTTTCAGCAGACACAACATCTTTGTTTGTATATGGTGCTGAGGATCGAACCCGGGCCGCACGCATGCCAGGCGAGCGTGCTACCGTTTGAGACATATCCCCAGCCCGAATTTCTAATTTAGTTTGTTGACTTCATTTCAAGGATTTCTGCTTCCTTTTTTTTTTTTTCAGAATCTCTTTATTGAAGTGATCTTTCCCTTCCGGTATTTTCTGATTTCACTTCTTACATTGTCCTTTACCCTGAAGATTAGTTGAACTATGTGCATTCTACATTCTTACACTGACATTTCTTGGAGTGAATTGTTTCAGTTGCTTTTTCATGTTGTTTATGTGCTTCCCTATCTAACAGTATGGATCTGAGGCAGTAGAGTTTCTATCATGTGGACTTAGTGTCCCTGAATGTTTCTAGTACCTCACTGTTTAGGGGAAAAATAATAACAACCAATGCAAACAATATACAGCATTAAACCAAATAGTTTCTACTATGATGTCTACACTGTTAATCATGTCATTTCTATTTATTGTGATAATTATTTATCAGTTATTGTCTACAATAAGCAAGTTTACAAAAGTGTTTACTATTTCAAATGGTGGACTGGGAGAGAACAAAAATGATGTAGGACATGGTGATTATGAGTGAGGAGGAGAGAAGAAAGAAGTAAAAAATTAAAGGAAGAGTGAATGAGAGATTAATAGCCATTGATTCTTAGCTGAAGAAAGAGAAGTAAGGGAAATATAAGTGAGATAAAAAAATCAATTAAAATTTAAAAACTTAAAAAGTATCCAAAACAGAACTGAAATATGCTAATCCAACATCCTAGTCTTCAAAATACTTATTCATGAAAAATAATTAGCTTAAAAAATGCTACAAATGAGAAAAAACAAATAAGAATATGTATAAATGTCTGTGAACCATGCAGATCACAGTTAAACAGGGAAAGAAAACATGATCTTGGAGCTGGGGTTGTGGCTCAGTGGCAGAGTGCTGGCCTAACACGTGCAAGGCCCTGGGTTTAATCCTCAGCACCATATTAAATAAATAAATAAATATTAAAATAAATCTCAGTGAAAAGTCTTTTTCCATTGGAGTTCAAAAGATTCTCAGCTTCCCTCTCAGCAGTGTTAGGTGGACTCAACTGGAATGTGATCTTGCTCCAAGCTCAGGGTAGAATTGCTGTAGTGGGAGCGGGTAATCCTGCAGGTGGAACTCCTGGAGATGGGGTTTAGGCTTATGTGTTTCAGGTTCTTTGCTGAATGCCAGTTGGTTTAGAAATTTTAAGTCGGTACACCTCCTGGGCCCAGCAATTGTCAATCCACATGGAAGTTGGAACCCCAGGGATCTCCTCAGGGTTTCACTTGTGTGGCAGAGGAGCCAATTCTTCATCCCCTCTGTCACCTGCAGACCCTACATTTTCTTGTCTCGGTTTCAGTCTTCAAACTCAATCTCTTGCTCCTGCCCTTTCAAATTCCCAGCCAGTTGCATCTCTCCCAGCTGGTCCTGCAAGCAGCTGGATGAGAGGGGGGAAAGGGATAATTGGGTGGATTTTCATGACCATTTGTCCCTGGTGTAAACCTTTCTTCATGTTTGATTTTTCTCTTGGTCACTTAGGTACAATCTATGTTGTGCCCTGGGAGTTTTCCAGGCCTGTATTTCAGGGTAAATTTGAGTTTGCCAGCAGTCGGCTGCAAAATGGTTCCTTCCTTTGTCCTCTGCATGTAGCCAGGAGGGATGTGGCCTGTTTCCCCCCACAAGAGTATTGTGCAGCATGCCTTTCAGTTTAGTTGGGCAGTGTCTTTTATCTCTAAACTCTCTGAACCCAGACATGCCTCAGGCCTAAAAATGCAGGTTCCTTTAATTCCCTTATCCCTCCACTTTTAATTCCCTTATCCCTCCCCTTTGTTTGCAAAGGGACTGCTCTGGCTGGTGCCTCCAGCTATGGCAGCGGCTGCCATGCTGGGGGATTTCTTCCTTATTATATCCAACCTCCTGAGTGCTTGATCTGCTTTGAAAATCCATTATTAAATTCCAGTAAAGTCCCCTGCACCCCACTTTTTGTTTTCCCACTTTGTTGAGAAGTTGCCTATCTTCTTTCTTGGTTTCATGTCTTGAAGCAGCCAGGAAAATGACCTTCTCTATTCTGCCATCATGAAACCTCCCCCACCTTTGCAGGTACTAGACGCAGCCAGGAAGTTCTCCCAAAGCAAGGAGATGTTTTTCCTCTGAGGCTTGTGAAGAGGTCATACAGTTTTTCCTAGAGATCAGCAACAAGCTGTCTGGTTTAGCTAATTTCCCTTAAAAACTTGTTTGTAATGAAGAAAAAAACATATGATTTAGGTGGTTGGTTTGAGACGGGAAGAATATATATTATTTATTGGTGGAGGAGATATGTGACTGTCAGGTCACATACAAAGCTAAGATGCTGAAAGAGGGCTTACTTGGAGCACAGAAGTTCTTTAGCCCCAGATTTTTCTAGGTCTCCTCAAATTTATAGGTACAAGAAAAAAATCTCTAAAGGAAGGTAGGTGGCTTGTGATTTATTAAATCAGTGAATCAAACAAGCAGTATTTATGCTCCAGGAAGTGTACCTGCCATTTAAGTCACTTCTCTTGCCTTCAGTTTGTATACCTTCTATTTCTGCACCCTCAGCACCCTTATAGGTTTTCCTTGTCTCTTATCTTCCTATCACAAATGCCTGAACTCTGTCCCTGATGTACTTTTCACCTCCTTAAATTCTCTAAAGCAGAGTTATATTTCAAAATCCTAAAATACAGTGTTAGACCAGGACACAAGAAAAGACCACTGACTCCAATTAAAATCAAATTAAAGCAAGCTTATTTCAACCGGCCGGGCTGCCTTTCCCTCCCAAAACGGCGGGAACAAGACAGCCCCGAGGCTTCTTTGTGGCCCAGTTTTATAGCCCAAAAAGTTACACAAAGGGGGGGGGTTTACAGATAACAACACTCTGAGGAGCATAATACAAGTTTACATTTTTGCTGGCCCCAGCATCAGAATTTATGGAGATCTTAGAGACTCAGGGTCTTTATCTGGCCAGGGAGGGCCAGAATTTATGAAGCGTCACTAAGGTTTAGGAAAGGGTTGTTATCTGGTCAGGGAAAACCGGACCTGGGTGAGTTCAGGGCACGGGCAGGCATTCCAATCAGCTTTACAACATCAACTAATGGCCAGGCCATACAGACATCCTGATATTTTTACAGAAAACAGAAATGAATCCTTCATAACTTGTGACAAGCTGGCTTCTAATCTAATGAGATAACTAGGCTAGGTATATCAACAGTACATATTATACACCATGTTGATTAAAAGTTTGGGTGTTCAATAAAGAGCTTAAAAGCATGCGATAAAGCTGTCAAAATCATTTCCAAGTAACTTAGTTGCATAATGAAACAAAATCTAACATATTTTAAAGCTGTTTAAAAAAGATGATAATGTAAAATTAACAATATCTGCTATTAAATAAAACATTGCCACATAAGCACAAAAGTAGTTTCATAAGTAGGGAAACAAGAATCAGTTGGAACATATTCAGAAATGACAAATATAATAAAGGACATGGAACTTAAAGTATCTATTATGAATGTATCAAATAGGCTCAAGAATATAAAGGAAAGCATGAAAAGAATGAATAGTGACATGAGAAATATTAAAGACCAGAATCTAGTCTCAGAGGATGAAAAAAAACTATCTGAAATACCACAAAACTTATCAGGAAGAAGATAAGAAAATTGATACAGAATTTTAAAAATCAGAAGCAGAGATCCAACACACTTCAGAATATAGTCATGAAATAGAAGAAAGCTCTAATTTAACACTTCAAACTGAATGAAATGTACTCAAAATTTTTTGAGGTAGGAAAAATCAATTTGAATATAACATTGAAAAATTAATGCATAAATGAACTAACACAGGAAGAAATTAAGATTTAATTGAACTTGGGAAAGAAACAAAGACAAAATTATCTAGAAATAAGGATTAAATTACTAGATGCCCAAGGTAGCCTGTAAGAAATTTAATGAGGGACATGCATAAGTCAGGAAAATAAGAGAAAAAAGGGAAGTAAAATGGATCAAAGGGAAAATATTGAAAATGTTAGAGAAGAAAAGGAGGTATAATGTGTATAGTATTAGAACTACTGAAGAAGAAAATACATTTAGAAATAACCAATACTTAAAATTGCCCAATAAAACTTGGAATATTGAAATGAATATTGATGCAAACAGGATTCAGTACCCCATTAAGAAAATAACAAGTCATGAGCAGCTCTGGTTTTTTCCCCCCACAAATGCATGATTGACTCAATATTAGAAATAATGTAACATCCATGTAAATAGAACTAAGAAAAAAAATGTGGTTATCTCCATGTATGCTGAGAAAACATTTTAATGGAATGCAATACACCTTTCTAATAAAAAAAAATCCTCGGGAAAATCGGGAATTGATACTTCCCTAACTTGGTCAGATTTGTCTTCATCTTAAAGCCAGCATCTTCTTAAGAGGTGGCAAACACTAGAGAAGTTTCCAATAGAAGAACCTGGCAAGACATCCACCATCTCCAGTGCTTTGGAAGTACTAACCAACTGCATTAAACATGAGGTTTGTATTAGAGGCCTAAGAATTGTCAAGAAAGAGAAAGAAGGATCGAAGAGCTACATAAATGAAGGCTTCTATCATGTTCATGAACTAATAGACTTAGTGTGAAGATGTTCTTTCTAAATTGATCTAATGATGCAACATAACCCAAATAAAAATCTCAGTAGGCTTTTGCTGAAATTGATGAGCTATTTCCAATATTTATATGTACACACAGGAGTTTGAATAGTTAAAAACAATTTTGAAAAATAAGGGAATTAAAGAACTAAGCTACTTGATTTCTAGCTGTACTGTAAAGTTACAGGAATTAAGTTTGTTATGGTTTAGGCATAAATATGTAAATCCATAGCATTAAATATACAACAGTAATAGATACTCACATATATAGTATACATTTTCTTAAACAATGTTGCTCAGGTAATTTTTAAAGTCAATTCTGAAGCATTTTGGTTGGACATCCTCATGCAAAAATATTCAACTTTTTCCCTTACAGCATATGCATATAAACTAAAAATGGAACATAGATCAAATATAGGTTAAATGGTTTCATATTTAGAAAAATACCTAGGACAAAATCTTGGTGATATCTTGGCTTATCTTTTCTAGGATAAGCAATAATTTTATAAACATTTCAGAAAAATATAAACCATGAAAAATGATGAACTAGGCTGTATTAAAAGAAAAAAACTCTTGCTCATTGATTCACATCCTTAGAAAAATAAAGAAGCAAAATGAAATCACATTTATCAAGGTGTATCTGATAAAGGCCTTGATTGTAAATATATAGAGAATATTTGCAACTCAAGAAGAAGCCAAAGATCTGAAAAAAAAGATGGACAAAAGATTTGAAAAGACATTTCACTAAAGAAGGAATTAAAATATCATGGACAGCTCACCATTTGTCATCAGGGAAATGCAAATGCAATTTACGATGTGATACTACTACACACCCACCAGAAGAGCTAAAATTTAAAAGCCTGACTCTGTCAAGAGATGAAGGTGTAGAGTGAACGGAATCCTCCTACATGGCTGGCTGGTGGGAGTGCAAAATAGTGTGGCCAGATTGGAAGATAGTTTGGAAGTTTTAAATCAAGTTTTACATAAATTTGCCATATGAGTTTCCGATTCTACTCCTTTGTATCACCCCAACAGAAATGAAAGCATTCAGCTGCACATACACTTGTATGCACATGTTCATAACAGCTTTATTCCTCATGGCTAAGTGCTGGTAAATGGATAAACAAATGCTATTATATCCATACAGTGCAATATCATATACAGCAACATGGATGGAGCTCAAATGGATGCTAAGGGTGAGAAGCCAGACACATGAGACTATAGATTCTTTGACAACAGATTCTTTTTATATGAAAGTAATGGAAAGAGGATCTATAGTTTGGATTAGCATGGGGGTAAATGACTGAGAGAGTTTTGGGGGAATAAAGGAAACATGTTAGGTCATTATTGTGAAAGTTACATAGCTGTCTTCATTTGCCAAAACTTAAAAAAAAAGTGCATTTAAGTGAATGATTTTTATTGGATGTAAAGTATATGTCAAAAAACTGACAAAAGCATTATTTTTAAAGACAAAGTAATACATAGTGAAAGGAAAAGCACCAAACAGAAATCCATTTTTATATTGAAATAATGTCAATCACTCTGCAAAGGAAGGGAACTTACCATTTTAGGAGAGCAGGAAGTAGGTGTGATATCATCAAGAAGAGAAAGACTCTCCATATATATATATATATATATATATAAATCCCACACCAGACAGTTCACCTGTACCCTCCTCATTATGACTCAGAACAGGTGATTGTCTGTGAGGAAGGTATATTTTTCTTTCAACAAACTCTGTTGTCATGATATTGTTCTGTCAGTAAAACAAAAATATTGCTTAGAGTCCAGGGAGAAGACTAGCTGTGCAAAATATGGAAGTGAAGATAGATTGGGTACAAAAGTGATGTGCTGCTGGTGATTGAAAATGAGAAGCCCATCACCAGCATCTCCACTACCACCATCCAACTGTGCTTAGGGAGAGAGGTGTAAGACATGCACCTCAGTATACCTGGTTACTTAGCTATTAACTCACAGGGTTCTTGTGAGAATAAATGCAATCTTCTTTACATAGATGGTAAGAAAGGGGCTCAAGGAAAATTTAAAAGTTAATTATTTTGAATTAGTAGTTTACAAACAGGTATTCAAACTCTAAGATCTTGCTATCTATACTGTACCAAGCTAAAAAAAAGGAAAGAACAAACAAGGAAATGCTCCACTGTTTTTCTATTTAATCTCTTGCCCTGCATCTGTCTTACTTATTTTTATCATATAGATCTATCTATCCCCCTTCCCTTCTGCAAATAGTCATATTAACTGCAACTGAATACAAAAAAATCTTTGAGGACCTTCAATGTTTGCAGGAAAAAATTTCCTAGCCTTGTGAAGGGAGAATGTTTATTTAATTTAGCTTGACTCAGTCATAACTCTCCAAATCTGCATTTCCTAAAGTTACTACTGATACCGGGGTCTGGATTATGTATGTTTGAAAAAAAAAAAAGTCACTTGAAGCATGCACTGTTGGTGCATTCCCAAACCTCTGTGGCCTCTCCGCTGTCGTACAGGAACTCTGGTCTTCAACCAACTTCTGCATCTCTGTTCAGTGCTGTTTGTGGGGACTGGACATGGGCTACTGTCAGGAAAACCCTTCATGCATAATTGATGTCTTAACTCCCTCTGCCATGGTGGGGAGATAAATTCTCAGGAATATTTTTATTTCCAAGGCTTTTCTGTGATGCTTATCACTAGTTACCCACAGTGGGAACTTGCTGGACAAGTCCTTCTTTTTGTTTTTTTTTTTTTAACCTCATTCATCTGTGTTTTCTGGGATTGCCTCCCAAATAAAATGTTTACTAGAATTCTGCTTCTCAGGTTCTCTTTACGGGAACCCCAAACCACAGGTGAGACCACACGTGTTACAAGCCTGTGGCTTCTGAGATGAAAGGCATTGTGTGGGCCCTGGAAGCAGACAGCCGCTGCCCCTCCCTGGGATACTGAGTTCCCACTACCAGCTTTTGAAAATGCTTAGGAGGCCCAGGTCAGCTCCCACACTGTACCACCTTTGTCCTCACTTTCTTATGTATAAAGTAAATAGGTTTGAGTTCAGCTGACTTTTGGCTAGAATGTAGATTTTAAGAGAAAGTTCTTTTTATCTGTTGTTTTTCAAAGGTGGGTCAAAAAAATTAGCAGGTTGTGATTGCTGTTTAGGGGGGAAAAAGAAATATCAGAAGATGTTACACATGTCAAGGCTAGTTCATAAATCCTTTGCTTTGACCTTAGGTGTTGTATACGTGATTAAACGTGTTTCCTATTGTGGATCAGTTTGAGGAGTATGAATAAAATTGTCCTCAATGTTAAAAAGCCTTAGGAGCACACCACAATGGAGGTCAACACCCCTTCTCTAATTACTTCAATGTGGCTGATTTATCTTTTTGAGAGTAGGGGCCAATGGATTTTTTGTTTGTTTGAAAATATAAGAAGGATGTTAGGGACCTTGTTGTATGAAAAACTAGAACATAGAGTTGCATGCTGGGTGCTTCCTCTGTGGGGAGGGGCCAACACTCTAGGTTGCTATTTCTTGATCTCTTTAGGGCCCAAAGTAGACAATTGGGGAGCAATCCTCTCACTACTCCCTCTTTCCCATTCGCATACCCCAGTTTTTCATGTGAAAATGGTTTGAAAATGAGGATTAAATTCCATGTGTAAAGGTTATTGGGCACACTGATTACATTTGAATTTGGACTCTATGACTAAGTTAGCACATAGTCAAGCTACCCTATGTCTCAGTTTACTTACACACAGGAAATAATATTAGTGGATACCCCATATGCTTATTATATAAATTAAATGAGATAATAGACAAGTGCCCAGCAACTATGAGGCACCTGATAAAAGTCAGCTGTAGATATTTCTCCATTATTGGTTCCTCCTCTTCACCCCCCCCAGAGACCCTCTCCTTCCTTACGTCACCTAGATATTTGTTTCTTTTATTCACTTTGCTACTAAGGCATGAGTGTTGGCAGGATGTGAATGAATAATTATTTTTCGTTTAACTTGGTGGCTGACAGTATATTTCATTGACTTTTGCTCCAGTGTCTCTATATTGTGATTTTTAAGTAAATTGTAGTCTGTGCTTGGATTTATTTTACAGTTGGACATATTTCCTTCTAAACTGGAAACTACTGTTAAAAATAAAACAGGTGGCAGGAGAAATGGAAGTGGAGAGTGGAATGGTGGTTACCAGGGGCCGGGTTTGGGGGAGGATGGGGAAAGGTTGATCAATGGGTACTAACATATGGTCAGGAGTAAGAAATGCTCACTCCTGTTGTACCATATGTGACTATAGATAACAATAATGTACTATACATTTCAAAAAGCTCAAAGAAAGGATTTGGGATGTTTTCCAAAATAAAGATATGATAAATGCTTGAGGAAATAGATATGTTTGCCCTGATTTGCTCACTACTGCAAGTATATACAAATCAAAAACATCACATAGTACTCCATATATATGCACAATTTTTGGTTTTTATAGATCAGTTAAAACTTTGGAAGTCTTAAAGATAATGTAGAAGATAGTTGTCTTGTTAGGAGTCGGTCTCTTTCTTGAAGCAGTTTGACTCAAGTAATTTACTTTTCTGTAGTCCCAACAAGTAACCAAATCTCCAAGAAAGAGTAGAGTTAAAAGTAACTATACAAGGCGAGGTGTTGACTATCCTATGAAGGAAATTCAGTCTGCAAGGGGTCAGGCGCCTTTGCTTTTGAGAATATAGGGCACTAATTGCACTTGTGTGTGTACATTGTCTGAAACACTAAAACCTACTTAATGCAGACACAGAATATATTCAAGTGCAACCACTAGGTTTACGTTTTAAAAATGTATTCTAGTTCCTGCATAATTTGAGTTACTCTTAGAAAAGTTTGATTCAAGAGCAGAATATCCTATTCAGTGTCTGGTGCTTACAGAGTGTTGCTAAAGATGAAACTCTGGTTAATGTCTATAGGAGTGAACAACAGTAAATTAATGAATGAAGGGAAATAAAAATTTATGAGATTAATGAATCAGATTGTGCTTTGAATGATGTTGTGAAAGGCAATTAGTTCATTTGTTTTAGATTAATTATATCAACATAACCTGAGTGGACTCCTGCTGTGACCTGATAAAATGTGTGAAATTAAAGTACAGATGGGGAAAATCAACATTTTTTAAAACTTAATAATGTACACTTGAGATTTAACTAATGCACAGCATGTCATTGATATGAATTGGCTGGCTTTGGCAGATGGTGCTGTGATGAATGCATTTGCTCATGGTTCTTTCTACTTCACACTTGAACGAGCCACGGGTTCTTGCTGTGACACATTTGTGATGCCTTTGTCACCAGCTTCTGTGTTTGTGGATGGTGCTGAGCAGGAATATGGAGGAGCGTGAGTGTGAGAATGTTCACATGTTCTTGCTGCATTATCGTCACGTGAAGACCTTTTTCTCTAGTCAGAGATGCATTTTTTGGGTCTTGGGGTTAAAGCAGGTTTGAGGCTTGGATTTTTGGTTGGCATTTATGGTTGTTCAGCTCAATATCTTTTTTTTAAGAGAGAATTTTAATAATTTTTAGTTTTCAGCGGACACAACATCTTTGTTTGTATGTGGTGCTGAGGATCGAACCCAGGCCGCACGCATGTCAGGCGAAAGCTCAGTATCTTTAAACATCTGATGTTCTGACTACTCTAGCCAGCTCATTTAGCTAAGCACTTTAATGTCTGTCTTCCCTTATGCTTCTATACTGGTTATTTTGACATTGGGATATCTTTAAGATCTTCCTTCTTATTTGACTACTGCTCACAACACAGCTGTTTGGATTTAAATTAATAGAGAGAAACCATGTCACTAACCAAGTATCCCCCTCTCCCTTTCTAGATAAAGAATGAAATCAAATTCCAAAGTGTGTATTAAAACAATGAAAAAACTTTTTTTTTTTTTGGTACCAGGGATTGAACCCAGGGGCCCTTTACCACTGAGGTATTATTTTATTTTTTATTTTGAGATAGTATAAGATGTTGAGGGCCTCACTAAATTTCTGAGGCTGGTCTCAAACTTGTGATCTTCCTGCCTTAGCCTCCCAGATTGCTGAGATTACAAGTGTGCACCCTCACACCTGGCTAAAAAAGTGACAGTTTTTTTTTAATGAAATAAAGTTACTATTTTAATGGAATAAACTTACCATTTTTACAAATGGTAAGTTTTGTGGTCTCATGAACTCCATCTTTTCATTTTTTCTCTCTTTTGGCCACTGCATGGCCTATTGGCAATGTTTTCTGTCTCATCCTGGCACACTATGTAGTCAGCAACACAAATGTGGATCTATGAAATGGGATTTCCATTTCAGAGAAATGTCCCTTAAGGTTGAAATCCTGTCATATACAACTTGGTGGTGACATACCTCCCAAGGTGCTATGGATGCTCTCCAGGCTTTTATGGGACATCCACCAGGTGAATGACAACACTCGGCCAATAGTAAGGACTGAAAAATCTGGCTTCCATTTATTCCCTTGACTCTGAGGCAGAGAAGTCAAAGATCAAGGGCCAGCAAAGAAGCTATCATTCTGAGACCTCTTCTCTCAGCTTGTAGTCCACGGCCCTCTGTGTGCTCACATGATCTCTTTGTGAGATTGCAAGGAAAGAGAGAAAGCTCTGTGATATTTCTTCTTCTAAGGGCTCCGAGCCCATCCTGAGGGCCCCCCACTTCTCTGTTCTCATCTAATCCTAATTATCTCCCCAATCTCCAAATACCATCACAGGGGCTTAGGGGCTCCAATGTGTGACTGTTGGGCACAGGGACATTCAGTCTATGGCACCACTGTGGGCCTGGGAAGCTTTTATGGCTAAACTGCAGGAGCCTAAAACCTGAGCTGTGCTCTGGAGCTAGGTGGCTTCGATGGCGTGGAGAAATGTTTGTGGGCTGGGCAGGAGTGGGACTTGGGTTAAAGAGGTGACCCAAATGCCATGAAAATAGTCATCCCAAGCTCATTACAATTCTTTTTACTTATTTATAAAAATCTGGTGAGTCTCAAGTGCAGAATTCTAGAGAGAATCAGATTCCAATTAGAAAAGGTTAGTAACTCATTCTGCCACCAAGAACAGAGAACTTACAAATAACTCTTTGAAAACTTCATGATCGGATGGTGCAGACAGAGGCGAGTGAAGAGTTTAATTGCTTCATTTGTCACTCATGTCTCCTCTCCCTTCCCTGTGCTCTGTCCCCCGATTTCTCTTCCTCCTAATTTGTATGTCTTTGGCCCTTCCTCATTTCACTTCACCCGGCAGGCTCCCTCTGCTCCTTGTTCCTGATTTCAATTACAAGCCGTTGCTTTCTATGAAGCCACGACCAGTTTGGATCCTACACGGAAACTCTACTTGTCACTTCTAACTGCCACTGCTGCTCACCCTCAGTGGATACTCCTGCAGCCCCCAGAATACCTCCTTCTCTTCCCCCAAAATTGCTTCTCCTGTACGTGTTATCTCAGAATTTACTTTCTCTGAGGAGACCACCTTCCAGTCCCCTGTCTTTCCCCATTCTTATATCTAATTGCTCATCAAATCAAATCGATTTTAGATTTGAAGGATGCTCCCTCCCTCCCAGGACAACTCATCCATCCCACCTACTGCATGAATTCCCACCCTCCATTTCTCTAGTCAGGATTAACTTCATAGCTTGCTCTCTGGTCTTGCTGCCTCTGGCCTTGCCCATTTCCAATCTGCCATGGACAATTTTAATGTGAGCTCCCTAAAATTCTAAAGCTGCCATGCAGTTGTGGCTCTTCTTTTTAAACTATTTTTACTGTTCTATAGCAATCATTCACCTTTATAAGGTAAGGGCTGACCTTAGTGGCCTGATTCTTGCAGGATAGAGCTCAGGCCCCCCAGGTGGGCACACAGTACTCTTCATGGTCCATCCCCTGCCTGCTTTTGGCTTCATGTTGTTTACATCACTTTTCCCTGTGTAACCTTGCCTCACCAGATTGAGCCACTTGCATTTTCCTAAAGCATCCTGTTTCAACAAATCCTGTGATTGGCCTGTGTCGTTTCCTCTGCTTGGAAGGCTTCCTGCTCATTTCTTCATCTAGCAAAAACCAATTGTGACTCGAGGACCAGGTCAAACCTCATGTCCTCTTGGAGGTGCATCTCCCTGACCATTGTCCTTGCCCTCTCCTCCTCCTCCTCTCCAGCAGAGGACGTGTGGACAGGTAGGAAGAAAGTGGTGTCTGAGAGGACCCATGCAGGAGAAGCAAGGTGGAGGCAGAAGAGGAGGACTTCGATGAACGTGTCAAGTCACAGGTTTACAATGCTTTTTCCTACTCATCCTGCTGGTGTGCAAGGTGGAACTTTTTTTGATGTTTCCACAAACTCAGATTAATGATGACAGGGAAATTTCTTCCCCTTTTATTTTTGGGGACTAGCTTAGTGTCCTGCATATGGACACTGATAACGTAGTTTTATGAATGAATAAATGGATTGTTTGGAAAAATTATGAAAAAGCACTATTTGCCTAAACTTACTAAATTGTGAAAGTTTCTTATTTTTGCTTCTTATTCACACGTTTATTCACTTATTTCTCTCATTAACTTGATGAACTTTATCCCTGAAAGATTAATAGAAGTCTGAAATTGTCTTCTCTGAGGAACAAGGGACATGAGAGAACCAAGTACTCCTTCAGAGGTAAAAGAATAGATTCAGAGGCTCTGACACCACTTTCAGTGTTCTTCTGTTATAAGAAGTAGCCTCATCTTACTCTCATCAGAAAAATGTAATCTGTTTCAAGATTTGAAGGGATGGATGCACATCTGAAATTCATTCTTTCGTTTTTTTTCCTCACTGTGAAAATTGTTATATTGTTTATGTAATTAGTGCATGCTCTCTAAAATAATTTGAAAAAATACACAGAAATATAAGAAATATCTTAAAAACTTCCTTGAATTCCACTATCCTGAAATAATCCCATTAACCATTTATTAACATTTTTATATCTCTATGAGGATCCATATCTATCTACATATGTTGTTTGGCATGGCTGAGATTACTTTAGGCATGCTATATTCCTTGTTAAATAAATAACTACATTTTAAAAAATATATCTATTTTTTACTTCTCATCTGTATTCCCTTTCATCTTCACCCAACCTTCCTTCCATTTCAAGTAACCCATGATAATTACTTTGTCTGACGGGCACTGGGTTGGAGGTCAGGAGAGCAGGAATGAGTAAATAAATAAGCAAACAAACACGTACTTCATTTTTTGTGAAGATATAGTCTAGAATTTTCTCTTTCCTCATACTGATCTAATTTCTACTTTTATTGGTTTAGTCCCTGCATTTGTTCAGTTCCATTTGTATGACATATTTTTTTTTTGCCTTGTTTTACTTCTACTTTGGAGGCTGTTTTTATATGGAATTTTGAATTGATCTTAAAGTTTTTCTTATTCAGTAAATTAAAGATACGCTTCCAACGTCCTCTGGTTTACATGCTTTCTGGTTGGCTGTTTCTCTTCTATTGTTCATTTCTGACTGCCTTAAATAATTTTAGCAGAGTGTGTGCACTGTATTTGGCCTTTGCTTTTTCTGCAGTCTTCCTTTCTGCTTCCCAGTGGCCCTTGTTGCTTAAGGTAGCTCACTCTATTTCTTGTGGCCAGAAACACAGTGGACTGTCAGCTGGAGTACCCTCTGTACTATGCTGCAATTTTGGTTATCCTCATAGCAAAGTCCATTAAGTGGGAAACTTACCAGTACCTGCCATTTCTTCCTCATGTTCACTCTTCTCTAAAATCTTTCTGCTTTAATTCAGTCTCCAGAGCTCTCAATTGTATTTTGTCCAGAGTTCCTATTTATTATTTATGGAAGGATCATTTTTTGCTAGGGTATTACTTCTCTATACCTTTAGGATTCTTAAAGTGACATTTGGTTTCTTTTAAGAAATGATGTTAATTTGCCAACTTGTAATGGCAAATCGTAACCCAGATCCTGCCAGGCTGTGGACTTCAAGATTAGGGAGGCATATGTTTCTGTGTTGTTGAGAGCCACTGTGTATTTCTTTTAAAATCTCCAGGAAGTATGGAAATATCATGCTGAATCCCATTAATATGTGGACTTGATGTTGTTAACAAAAACAAAATAAAACAAAGTTAAAATTCCAAGAGTCTCAAAGGGCATTGTGGATAAAGCTGTGCTGGCTTGGTGGCTAACAGGTCACACTTTGGACTTACATGCACTGGATTTAAATCCTTGCTCCACTACCTCCTTAACTATTGATTGGGCAAGGTGTTGCATCCTCTTTTTCACCATCTGTGACGTGGAGATGACATCAGTATCTATCTCGTGGAGTTGAGAAAAATATAAGGCGCAAGAACTCTGTAAGGCACATATGATGAATTCAGTGATTATAATTTTTATTGGGATTATATTCTCCATCTACCTAACATCTCCTATTTCAGAATTTGAGGCAATGCTCTGTTGACTGAGAGATTAAAGGAATAATATACATAATACTGCATTGTGACAAGTGAAGAGATAAGGCAACTGCTTTCAGGTTCAGAGATAGGATGGGAGCCTGTCCAAGTGGTGCTCTCAGTCCTGGGTCCCAGGCAACATGAAGGGACCAACTTCAGGGATCCCAGGAAGTGGCAGTAGGAGGAACAAAGACTGATGGGAGGACTGAGGATTGACAGTAAAAGGAAAACTTATTTCAATTTCTCTAAAATCTGAAACTGACTAATGCAATTGTATGAATGCGGAAGCTTCACTCTTCACCTTATGAGACAATGAACTACTTTCTTTGGCTCTGGCATAGCTGGGATGTGGTGGGGAGAAGGGGTAATGACCTACAGAGAGATGCCTCCGTTTCTCTAGGTGGCCTATTTATAGATTTCCAAAGTCACAGTTGTTTTGGCGAGACTAGGATGTATATTATAAGCCTCGCTTGTGATGTAGGATCCTTCAGAGCAGGGACATCTTGATACATGCCAAACAGGAAATAGTGAAATCCTCAAACTCTCAGTCCTTTTTACTGCACACGGTATCATCTAGGCTGCCGTTTTTTATTCTTGAACACTATGTGGGTCCCATGAGACTGGACAAGATGCTCTTCTCTATTATTGCAGGTAAGGTGTCTCCAGAAGAATTTGTATCCCATTCTCCCTTGCAGGATTCATAATGCTCCCCATACAAGGGGAACAGACCTGGTCTGTAATAATGGCTAGTATTTATTGACCATTTTTCAGGTGCCAGAACTCTGTCTTATGACTTTGTGTCTTCACATTTCTATTATATTCTCAGAATCTCTCTCAAATTATTCTGAAAATCAATGACACAAAACCTAGCTTTTATAAGTAACTACCCAAATCTCCAGTCTCCAAACTTGATTATTCTCCATAACTACTGTATTCTATTTTCCTCAATATAGTCCCTCAATTCTTTCCAAATTCAAGAGGAATAGTTTAGTTTTGGTTTTGGTTTGGCCCTTTCCTGACAGCCTTATCATTCTAATGATGCCATAAAAACTTATTTAGACCCAGTACTCCAGTGGATAAGGCAAAGGAGGAAGCAGGAGGCTTTAAATTTTCACCACAACTCTCATATTTTTCTCCTTGAATTATTAGTATTTCTTAAAATTAGGGGGCAGATGAGAGAGAATAATCAGTTAGCTTATAGCCTATGCCAATCAAGGTGAAAAAGCAGAGTTAATAACAACAGGATCTTGGCTTGCTCACTCAATAAAGTTCTTTTATTTCTACTTCAGAAGGTCACACACAAGAGAAAATCCATCCTAAAGGTGTTTCTCATTGTGTTTTATTATTTATTTTTTAACAGTGTTCAATAACCCTACATGTAAAAAATCCATTTAGCAAAATGCCACCTTGGGTCTCAGAGTTTGTAATACTGAAAAGCAACAATTAAGACCTCCCATGACTCATAAAATATGCAATAAGGGGTTTTGAGCAAGATGGAAAAGGAGGAGGGAAAATTTGTACTCTTCACAGGCAAAATACTACTGACATGTTTAATAATAAGGCCTCCTTGGCGCAAAAGCTAAAATTTATTGTGAAGTAAAAGAATAAATTCATTTAATTTGTTTAGGCCTCTTTGTTCATTTTGTGTTTCTCATTAAATTGGTTCAAGGTTAGGAGCAGGATTACTAATGTTTTGTGAGGTCTGTGCTAGAGTGGACTTACCCAGCCAGAATTGGGAAGTGGGGTGCTTATGCAAAAGCAATTTGCTGTGAGAATGTATTTTTGTTTAATGTTCAAAGATCAATGGGAGAACCTCTCTCTCTCTCTCGTATTATTTCTATTATCTTAGCTACCCATAAACTTAAGTCTGTGGTTCTGTTTTGGGCAATAATACTTTAGGATTCATCTGTCTGTCTGAGTTTGGGACCCAGAGTGCTATACCATTAAGCTACATCCCCAGCCCTTTCTATTTTTTATTTTGCTGGCATAGAACTTGCTATCCTCCTGCATCAGCCTGGGTTTAAGTTTCTCTAATTGTCACATTTATGGCCTTTAGTGTCTAGAGATGGATCTCCTGGTGTTCAACATTTTGTGATCTCTTAGCGCATTATTGGTAGGTTTCCCACGTAAAACAGAGGAACCAAGTTAAATTTGGATTTCATATAAAGTACATGTAATTTCTTCATGCAATATGTGGGATATCCTTACACTACAGATTATTTACTATTTATTTGAAATTAAAATTTAAGTGGGTGTCATGTCTTTTAATTTGCTAAATATGCTTCTCCTAATTGTTGGCCATTCTCATGCAGAAAGATGCAGTGAGATAGGGTTGTGATTTGTGGTAAAATCAGGTTCTATGGGGCAAGCTTTGGAGTTGAAGGAAATACATTATTGAACTTCCATTGCATTGAAAATGATGCAATTTTTTAATGGTATTTTGAAAATTCTTAGAGTATAATTTAAAAATTGTACCATGTATATGTGCAGTTTCTCAAGGACACACAGGTGGAACTACCAGTGAATAATGATGATTCAGTGTACTTTTGCTGGGCTCCAGAAGAGCTTTTATAAAAGTTATTTTTGTAAGCGGAGCAGGAATGGATGAAAGTGCATCATTTCACATTTCTTTTCCAGAATCAAAAATAATAATGGTATTAGAAAATGCCCCCTCAGCAGCTAGCCGGTTTTGAATATCTCTAGGCAACTGCTGCTATGATTCAGAGAACACCTGTTGGGGTATTTTAATCTTCTTGGAAGTTTGTCAATAATCATTTGAGTATTAGCCCTTTTACTTTGAATCCCACTCCCACGTTGATGGGGAGAAGTACAGTATTTTCTGACAACATTTATTCTCAAGGTGGTTTTTGACTATTGAACAAACAAAATTTTCAAAAAAGTACAGAATATGAAACTATCAAGGGGTGGGGGTTGTGTGTAAAAGATTGATAGTCTCAGAAAGACAGAGCAAATGGTACACACTCAAAGATACCCTTATAAACCTGATGGTAGAATTTCACAAGGTCTCACAGGAGGGGCTGTGGGGAACAGAGAAATAATCAAGGCTGACTATTATATATTTTTATTTAATTTACATTCCTGGAAAGAATTCCAGGCAGGAACTATGTTATTTCGATTTGGCATTTGAGAGAACTGTACAGTGTGTCAAGTGACTTTCCCAAAGCCATTTGTAACTTAGAGACTAAGTCAGGAACTTGGGTTCTTAAGCTCTTTTGGAATACAGAATTAAAATCAAGAGGACAAGAGGGGCATTGCATGAGTTAGAGAATCTTTATGGTTCATTTCAGAGGAGTCTCAGACTCCTGAAGCTCTTCTACTCTGTGTTGCAGCAACTTCTTCCAATGAGGAACTAAGCTCTAAACAACTTCTAGACCAAACTCTAAACTTCCTATCAAACTTCAGAGAGTATTTTCAGAAATCACCTGTGTACTTATTTAAAGTGAGAAGAGGAAAATGGAGAGTATTAAATTTGGGTATTTGTATGGGTGTCTGAAAGTCATATGAAACCTGAGCTACACAGTTGTGTTCTTGATGTAGAGTGTCCACAGCAAAAGCCTGGGATAGGAATTGAAAACCTCCGTGTTGGTGACATCCGGAGGCATGGATGCCTGATTGCCAGTTGTTCTAATGAGCTTCTTTGCTGCTGTGACTAAAGGATCCTATAAGGACAATTTTAGAGGAGTAAAAGTTTATTTCTCAATTTCAGAGGTCTCAGTCCATAGACTGCCAACTCCATGGCTCTAGGCTTGAGATGAGGCACATCATGGCGGAAGGGTGTGGAGGAGGAAACAGCTTAAGACATGGCCACCAGGAAGCAGAGAGAGCTCTCTCTCACCAGGGACAAAATATATGCCCTAAAGGCTCTCCCCAATGACCCACCTCCTCTATCTATACCATACCTGCCTACAGTTAGCACCCAGCTAATCCATTCAAGTAGATTAGTGCACGGATTTGGTTAAAACTCTTCTAACCCAATCATTTCACCTCTAAAACTTTCTTGCACTCTCACATGTGAGCTTTGGGGTATGTCTCATATCTAAGCCATAACACAGGTGGTGGTCAGTGACAGCTTTTGACAAAACTTTTGCCAGTCTCTAGTGAATTGAGAAGAATAAGGACAGATGAATTCTTCATAACAATAACTTTAGGACCTACATGTACTCTGAAATTATGTCCTTCTACTGTGTGTTTTTTTTTTTTCCCTCTTCCCTTCCCTTCCTCTTTATCCCTTCCAAAAGTAGAGATTTCTCTTTCATGACATTTGTGCTGAAAGGCTCAGGTGTATTGAGAATGCTACTCTCTGCTAGATGGATGACCTGACTCTATCACTTACTAATATGTAATATGGGAGAAAATATTAACTTATTTTAACTTTAGACTCTTTTTCTATAAAATGGCAATCGTAACAGTATTGCTGATAAAAATAAGTTAATAAGTCTAAAACACTTAGAAAAGTGGAGCCCATTAAGTCCTCAGTAAAGGCTAAGTAAAAAGCTACTTGATTTACAGTGTCATATGTATATTTTTTAGTGACAAAATTATTTGGAAACCTTAGGTAGACACCCAAACTATTATTAATTGTATTTATAATTTTACTTAAGTCTAAATACCTGAGATATTTCTTTAGTATTTAAAAACAATAGAAGGGTGAGAAGATAAAAACTAGTCATTAAAAATTTTTTTTCCCTAAAACACAATTTCTTCGCCTGGAGGTAGGTAGAGGATGCGGACAGGTGGACTTAGCTGGATTGGACTTTGAGTTTAATTTATTTGGTGTGAAGTTTTTTTCTCTCCTATCGGATTGCAACCCTCATGAAAATAGTGATCTGATCTGTTCTGCTTTCTGTCCCATCCCCAGAATATTCAGACGTATGTGGGACAGAGTAGACATACACTTTTGATAAATGAAGGGGAAGTTAATCAAATAAGTACCAAACACCTTTAGCATGAATTTGTGTTAAACTTTTAGGGCCTCTGTCCACTCTTGGCACTGAACTTTCCCAAGGAACCCATTAGATAAGGAAATAGCCTCTACCCACATCAGTGGGAAAGCTCTTCTCTCACTGGCCCTGTTCTTGCACTGTGCTGTGGGCAGCTGCTAGGGAAGGTTCAGTAAAAATCGGTGCAGCTGCCACAGCACAGGGCAGGCTCAGGGCCAGCGAGCATCTCCCTCTCCCACTCCTCTTGATGGAATTTTAGCTGTTAGGATGACCTAACCCGATAATTCACCACCACAGGGAAGTGGTTACCACAGATTTTTAATGTCAGATGGCTGCCAACTCTAAGATTAAAAAATGTTTGCTTTATTCAAGTGGAGACAAGAGTTTTACCTTGGATGAATATATAATGGTGTTATGAGTGACACGGAGATGGCTGTGGTTTAAAATAGGTGTTTTTATGAAAAAGAAAAATGACAAGCCTGCTTCAAGGACTAAACTGCTTCTTAATGAGAAGTACGCTGGATAGGCAGAGGTTAGATTTCTTTTGCTCTCAGGAAAGAAAATACGCTTATGTCTAAGGCATTCACTGAGGCAAAAGACAGCATCCACATTCTACAAACTGAACAAGAGTGTGAGAACCAGGCATCACGTTCTCAGGATTCAGGAGCGTAATTCGTGAGCTTGTGTGTGTTCATGGGACCTGCATCTGTGAGCTCTTCTCACTCCTGGGGCTGTGCCTGTTCCCACCTGATTAAAACTAACTTTAAAGAGCAAAAGACAAACAAACCAACTCCTTCCCAGAACAATGGGGAAGACAGAAAAGCTATTTTTCTAGATTATAAGACCAGTTCAACATAATGCTGAATCTCTCAACCATTAAAAGTTATTAATCACAATCCACAGCTCAATGCCTCCTATTCCTACTATTTGTATAGGTAGGTAGGACGATGGAACTGGGAGAGGAAATAATAGATTTCTGTTTTGTCTATTCAGTGTACTGATAGAGAGCATAAACTGATGGGTGCATTTGGTAAACAAATGCTGTTGTTTTTTTCTTATAAAAATTGACAAATTTCAAAATATTGCAGTTTGCAAAAATCTTATTCATAAGTCTCTCCTTGCCAGATCATAGAAACAGGATCTTTTTAGGCCAGTAGAGGCAAATAAAAACTCAATTATTGCAAGAAAAGCATAGGTAAGCAGGTTTAGGGAGAGATGGTCCTTTTCTAGTTTTTATCCAGCATCCTTCTCCATTGTGAATGAGCACTATCACCAAAAGAGAGAGAAGAAGCTCATTCTCTCAGGGAGGGGGAGAGAAAAACATAGCAACTTTTTCTTCAGTATGTGGCTTTTTCCATTTTAAATCGTAGAACAAAATACTTCTGTATTTGTATTTGATATATCTGAACTGTTTATATTGTTTACACAGATCAGAATTTCCCAGATATTTTATACTTTACATAAATTATTTACGTGTTAATGAATATTTCTAAATGGGCTATGTGTGGGGCATGACCTGTCCCCTTATTGTAAGCTCTTTGTGAACATTTGCATGTTGTGATGAATGAGCACATCAGATGCATCTCCTTAGAGGAGGATGTCATCAATAAAATGTCTATATTTGTGTTCCTTGAGAAAGGTGAAATGGTGAAGATCTTTTCTGCAAAGACTGTGTGTGAGGGTGAGTTGTTACTATCACTTAGGGTTAGGAAAACAAGAACCATTTCCTTTTGGAGGTGAATACAGATACATGGTGGCGAAGAGGCTGCTGAAGGTAACAGACAAATTATTTAAGTTGATAACAGCAAAAGGTTGCTAATTGGATTGAGTTAGTAATCCCAATAATATTGAGTATGGAGGCACTAATGTTATGGTAACCTACAAGGAGACACCACTCATTCTTACCAGGTTTAACAACAGGCCAAATTGGGCTGTTAAATGGAGACACAGTTAGTATAATATTTCCTTCTGTAAATGGGTCTTGCATGATAATTTCCTGTTTCCAAAATCTCTATTTTTAATGAGATTGGACCATAGTAATTATTTTAGCTGGGATAGATGACTCATTGGATCTAATTTTTGGTCAAGCTAATTTGTAAGTGTCAAAGAATTAATTTAAATTTAATTTAGTATTCATTGAGTCAGAGCACCCAGGCACACTATGGGACATTTTAGGGTAATGGGTGCCATGAAGGAAAATTGAGGCAGGGCAATAATTCTTCTGATGGTTAGGGTAAGGCTATCACTGTAACTGTTTGCTGTTCAGGATCTCCCTTGAGATTAGAGGGAACACCTTGTTTAAAATGGTGGGATTCCAAGGTATAATTGTAATTTGAGCCCCAGTATTCATTCAGGCCGCTCAACCAAAAAATCAGTTACGAGTTTGGCTTTGCCTGCCCCACAGATGATCTAATCAATGTGGATGGGAACCTGTGCTGGAGATCCAGATCCCATCTAGTGGGTCTAGGCCTTCCCCTAAAGAGAGGGTGTGTTGGCTTCCACAGAAGAGCATGACTGAGAGAGTGAGTGGGTGGATGCTTCCTCAGAGGAAAATCAGGGTCCTCTGGCTGGGTGTTGAGAAGCTTTGGTAGTTTTGTCTTCTACCAACTGAATCGAGTTGGAACCACATTTTCAAGAATTCACATCCCTGGATACTTCTGGGTTTGGCCAAAAGACAAATCTGGGGAGTGGAAATGAAGTGTCAGCCAATGTGCTGTGAAGTCTTCACTGTTTGGAGATGGATTCCAGTTTATTCTCTCTCCCCCACTCTGATTTCACAGTCCTTTTTGACTGGGGTCCTGCTGATCAGCAGTGACCTCAGGCCCACCACTAAATAATTTTCAGTGAAAGCATGAAAGGTAGTTGCCATGAAGGGCCAACTGCCTTGTGTCAACTCTTAATTCGGTGCATTTTCCATCCTGCTCCAGTCACTGGATATGCCCCAGGTCTGGAAGCAAATAAGGAGCTCGGGAGAGACATGATTCTGGATGACAAAATTGCTTCTTTTCTTAGTTTTGGCTCATTAGGATCACCAAATGTTTTCATAAACACGACATAATTGTAAATGATATTCTTGTCCTAAAAACCATACTAAGGTCTATTTCATTTTTAATATTTTATATTAAAAATGAAGCTTTAAAATGGAATTTCCCCTGATAAAAAGATGAGACTGAAGTGTTATTTAACTGTCACTATTTTAACTTTAGTTTTATTTCCTTGGGGGTCAAATATAGCACAAAAATGTAATCTTCTGTTGCTCTTCTCATTTTAATTGATTAGACCTTTAAATTAACTGACTAAATATGTTCCATCTTATTTGTATTTGAGATGAATTTGTTCTTTAAATATTAGTTGAACTACCTACTATGTGCTAAGCACTATATTGGGTACAAAAGAAGTATCTTTTTTCTCAGGCAGTCTAGTAGGGGAAGTAAATACATTTCCTTATAAAACATTGTATTAAATAAATTCCCCGAAAAACATTTGTAGGGATATTCTTACCTAGTTTAAGATACCAGGAAGGCTTCTAAAGAAGATGGTTGAATTTTAAAGATTTTTATTTTAAAGATAAAATTTAGTTAGAGGTGAGTATAATGAATGATATTTATTCATACATACTTAGATACCAAATACCATTAAAAGCACTTTATCCTTTACTTTCCCCATTCGTTATATTGGCTTATAAGGAAAGTATTAATATCCCCCATAAAACAGGGAAACAGCAGCACAGAATAATTAAGCAATGATACAAAGGCTAATGAGTCTAGCAATCTGATTATAGAACCAGTGCTCCTAACCACTGAGCTACAGTGCACTCCGTTCCAGGGTGATAGCAAATGTATAAAAGCAAATATGGGAACATGGAGGAATGCAAATAAGAGGATGTTTAATCTGACTTTGAGATGCAGTCCACTGGAAGGCATGAGATAAAGGACATTAGAAATTATGATTACAAATTGTCATAATGATCTAAAAGAGCTAGCAAGTTTGGGCTTTACTTAAGAAGGTGATGGAGAACCTTAGAAGACATTTGAACCAGGGTTTAGGTTGGACTGTTGCAGAAATTGTGGAAACATGGATTTGAGAGCAGAGAGCCTATTTGGCTGGGGGTGGAGTGGGGCGTGAACATGGACAAGGAAGAAGCTACAATTTATAGGATGTCATGTTAGAGGTTACCAGAATGATGTATTTCCACGTAGATCCAAACAGAGCAGAGGTACTTATTTTGTGTTTCAGATCTAAAGCTCATTTTTCTTCTGCCTCCATTATTGGTGAGCAAAACTGCCAGGAGAAGGTTACCCAGCAAAGTGGTCAGACAAAATTTGAAATCCAGATAAGTTTGGCATTTTTCCAATTAAGACTTTTAAATAGAGAGTCTTGCCCACCCCTAAATATTTTAAAACATTTTTTAAACTGATACATGAATGGGCCAGGTTAAAATAGAAACCTTAAGGCTCTAGGGCAAGGAATGAATAAACACAAAAGTATTTGGAAAACACAAATGAAAAAAATTATATCTTTTTCCTGTAGTGACATGCTGTGCAGTTTTAGGGATTATTATAATATGTGCTATAAAAAATTAAACTGGTATTAACTATTTTTGAATTTTTGAGGGGGGGGTAACCAGGGATTGAAGTCAGGGGCCCTTCACAACTGAACCACATCCCCAGCCTTATTTTTTATTTATTTAGAGATAGGGTCGCACTGAGTTGCTTAGAGTTGCTGAGGCTGGCTTTGAACTCACAATTCTCCTGCCTCAGCCTCCTGAGCCATTGGGATTACAGGCATGTGCCACTGCTCCCAGCCTATTTTGTATTTTTAAATGGGTCTAATATCCATTGACTCTGTCAGCCTTTACTTGTGAGTAAAAGGAGCAGGGGGAATTAGTCTCGCTGTGTAGTTTACCTGAAATAGTTCCTCCTTTCCCACCAGACACACTTGGAGATCACCACTTGGAATATAGATTATTTTTCTTGTTATATGATACATTACTTCCATCATTGACTGTAGAACTCTAAAAAAGATTTTTAAAAAGTCTTAATAGTATTGACATGATGAAGCAAAAAGGTTAACAAGTAGAAGTCTTTTCTTTTTTGGTGGAGTCATTAAACTTAACTGAATTGCAGATCCACAGTATGTTACTTGTTGGCAAAATGGTATCACAATGTCACTCAAATTCAAAACTTGTTAGTAATTGGTAAAAGCAATGCTGACTGTTCTTTTTTGTAAAATTTTTTTTAGTTGTAGTTGGACACAATACCTTTACTTGATTTATTTTTATGTGGTGCTGAGGATTGAACCCAGCGTCTCGCATGTACTAGGTGAGTGCTCTATTGCTGAGCCACAACTTCAGCCCCTGACTGTTTTTGAATACTATGGATATACCAGAAAAGAGAGGAATAGATGCTGGGAAACAGATGGATTGTTGAATTTGTTTTTCAATTGCAGCTGACATGTTGAATAAAGAAAGGCCCCTGTTTGACATCTAATTTTTTATGATCTGTTCATTGCTTAAATAAATACATAGCTATCTCATTAGGACAGCAGATTAATAATAATAGTAAATGTTGTGCCCACCCATATTTATATGCCTGAAATGGAATGCCAAGAAGTAGGCTCATTAAACTCAAAGGAGTGGAAGGTTAAGTGTTGTGGGGTGGAGGCTGTAGGAAGCACAAGGTGGGGGCAGCACAAAGCAGTATGTTGCCTTTTAGGCAAGAGTTGCTAATGGATGCCAAGGCTTTCTGGTTGATTTTTTTTTGCTTTGAGTCCTCCTAATAATGAAGCTATTTAGAAATGTGTGGTTGCTTACCAGTAACAGTCTATATCACACAGTGCCACAGGGGTGGAGGGGGAAAAATCCAGTCAACCTCTGTATCTATAATTAAAGTTCTTGAAGCTCTGATGTTCTAATCAGGGCAGAGTTATTCTCCAGGGGACAGCTGCCTTGTCTATAAGCAACCTAAGTAGCAGTGATGGTAGATACAGATCAAATCAATCAATCAGCAAACATATGTTTATTAGGCACCTAATATTTTTCCCCAGTTTCAGTTGGAATCTCTATTCCTTTTCCTCATGCTGATTCAAGTTCACAGAGATGTTACTACTACTTGGAAAACATGGTTCCCTCTGAAATTTTAAGTCCTCCCATGGGCCATCCTCACTTGCTTTGGCGATGGCACCCTTTCCTAACTGTCCGGTGGGTCTCCTTTTATTCAACAGCTGTGGCTTAAAAAGCTAAGAGAAGCCTGGATTTCAGACAGAATCAATTCCCAACTTGTTAGCTGTACTACATTGGTGAACAATGTAGAAAGAAGAGCAGGCTGTTTCTGAGCAGACGAGGAAGGAAAGAAATGTCCTTGGCCACATGTAATGGGCCGAGAATGTAAAATCTGAGCCTCTTCTACTCCATTTTAAAAGAAGAAAGCAAGAAAGGAGCTTTAGTTCAGTCAAATGATAGACTTTCGGTTGCTGGATTTAAAAATTGCTTTGCTTCTAAGTGGGTCACTGTGGGTGACGGCAAGGCTGCACAAAAGGTTCAGCTTATGCACTGGCTCATTTTCCATGTGATTTGTCATTGTGAAAACCCCAACTTATTGAATACTTAATGCATTGTCTCATTTTCCACTCGTGGGTTGAAAAACATTAGCCTCAAAGTATAACTAAGAAGGGGGAAGTTAAGCCATTTACTTAAGGATTCTTATTATGGATAATTGGAAATTATTAGTTTGAATAATTGGAAATTGAGCCCAAATGCATTTGACTATGTCATGTCCACAGCCCAGTTGTACCAGGCAATGGGGTATGCTACAGGGAAGCCAAAGAAAGTGCCTGACTTTCTTTGGAGGTGTATGACTTATTGGGGGACGCTTATAAGAGGTCAGTGACTTCTCCCAAGAAGAATCCAATGGTGGTAGGATGAACAGATGGCAGCCTTGGTCCCTCTAAGTGCTTCACCAAGCAGGCCCTCTTTTTCCTCATGGCATTTTGTCCAGTGGTGGCTGGCTGGATGAGTGACACACATCATGTATGCTTTTTACAGTGTCCTCAATGCCACACCTCTCCCTACTCAGAAGTTTTGTGTTAGGTTTTGGAATCAGTGACATCATCAGAATGAGCTTGCTTAGTTTGCTTATCTGACCGGCATCGCAAGGAGTGACTCTCCTTATGTACATGCAAAAAAAGTAGCTTTCTACGACAACACTAACTAGCCTTGGCTCCCAGTGTCCAGGAGTGAAAGCCAATGTCCTTGAAGATAATATGTACCTGGACTTTCCAGCCCAGGCTTGCTCTCATTGGCCCCCTAATGTGACTAGGCTTTGTGGAACAGAAAGGGGCATTCATGGACCTGATGTTTTACTGTTCCCCTTTTCTTTATAGATGCTACTCCTTAACTTGTATGAAATTTAGCTCTTTGGGTGGCCTAGTCACTAAATTTCAGTAGTCTGAATGGCTTCCCTGCATTTTTTTTAAAAAAAATTTTTAGATGTATAGATCTTTATTTTATTCATTTACTTATATGTGGTGCTGAGAATCGAACCCAGTGCCTCACGCATGCTAGGCAAGTGCTCTGCCACTGAGCCACAGCCCTTCCAGGCATTTTTATTTGCTCCAAGAAGTCTCCACTTTGTGGTCTCCTTGCTGTCCATGACTTACTTTCTGTCTCTTTAGCCTCAGTGTTTGAAGAAAAGTAGCCAATACTAGTAGCATGCGCTGGTGGCTCTCTGAATGGGACAGTTGCTGTCATTGGTTTAGGTGAGTCTAAAGTTGCGACTCATCTGGGGATGACAAGACTGAGAAGATCAGATTTCTTGTGTATGTGACAAGGCAATGGTGCAACCAGGGCTTGTTGTGTCTCTATTGTGGTGAGTCCTTCCTTCAAATGGGAAGGCAAGATGGCAAATCCAGATTGGAATTATCACAGGGCTGTGAAGCAACTCCCAACCCTCTGTCTGAAGCTGGTGTGTATTTAATTAAAAAAAAAAAAAGGAACATGTCTTCATTGAACTACAGGCACCAGGATTCCATTAAGGGAGGAAAATATGGTGTACAGTGTGAAGATTGGGTTCCTAGGTCTTCAGAGAAAAGGCACAAATGCCTCTGGGTGGACACAGAAAGGACTTGGTGCGTCCAGACAGGGAAAAGGCTGACATGAGAAGAAATGAGAGAGAACAGAGGAGAGCATAGATTTGCACTGGGATCCTGAGTGATGGTGCCAAAAAGTTCATTGGAAAGGAGGAATAGGCCACTTGTCTCTGTGGTGTGAGAGGTGACACCTGCTTTATGAGGTCACACACGTTTTATGTAAGCTGGGAGCATGGGTGGGAAGTCAATGAGAAATCAATAAAATGACTGAATTTTAGTCCAGATCAATGCAACAAAAACCAGGAACCCTGAGTGATGAATCTGGAGTCCAAGAGGAGACCACAGGAATGGCAAGAACAGGTATTCCCAGAAATACTGAGAGGAATTGGGATTTCCATGAGCTGTGAAATTCTCTCATATTCTCTCTCTCTCTCTCTCTCTCTCTCTCTCTCTCTCTCTCTCTCTCTCTCTCACACACACACACACACACACACACACACACACACATATTTCACAAGTCATGTTGCTAAGATCTTGACAGGTAGGTTCCAGCTAATATAAATCTTATTCATACTTTTTTCCCCACAAACACACAATTGAATGATTGAAACCTACAAATTCATGTGATTAAAAGTATGGGTTCTCCAGAGAGAAGTAAAGAACCCTGGGGATGGGGAGTTGGTTTGCTTACGAGGGCCACCTAGGAAGCTTCATCTCACCAGTCCCCACCTCTGGCGATGTCAGTCACAGATGATGTCTTTTTCTCTTACCAACTGGTGTGCAGAGAGAATCACTGCTCACTGGAAGTGAGCCCATACACACCTGAGACTCAGAGCTCAAATTGCAGATGAGTCTCCCAGCCCATTGGAGCCTTGATTCCTGCGTAAGTAATGGTAACATCAGGAGGGAGAGACGGGTACATGGCTTTCCTGGGAGAAATGTGGTTGGAGGTGGTCTGCAAGATTGAAGGGCTGCTTGGGTTCATTTGAAGATGCTCACTAGCAGATCTTTGTGGGCAGGGATTTGCAGGATAAATGAGGAAACGGTCTCACGAGTTTGCATTCTAGACTTAAGTCACACTGTTAGGACATACAGATTGCAAAAGAGATTGGGGTTTAGGCTACTGATTCTTCCCCAAATGCAGTTATGTTTCTCAAAACTGTTCATGTCTTCGAACCAAGCACTAGAATAAATTGACCCATCCAGGCCATGAGCAGCAAGATGAGAACCAGACGTATCATAATTCTGCTTACCCATCAAAGGCCTCCCACAATCTGAGAAACCTATGCAGCTTCCAAAGTTTGATCATGTCTCATTCTGCTGTTTAATTTCCAAATTCCATAGGGCAGAACCTGATGAGGCGGTCCCCATAACTGAATGAATGACTGGTGACAACTACCAACTATGTAGGAATTATCTTCCCTAGTGTAAGTGTCATGCTTAAAACACATTTGACCATAATTTACAACATGCACAATGTGTCGATCTTCTAGGAAGACAGTTGGCCTATGGTAAATGGAAGAAATAAGATTACGGTAGACAGCTTCCAGGTTTTGTTTCAGTACTGTCTTCTGACACCTGGGCCTTGTCCCTCAAGTACAGATGGAATTGGGCTTTGGTCATTTTAAGGACCCTGTCTTACTGAGTGTACTAGGCTATTATCTCTGATGTGATGGTCAACGAACATCCCAGTATCTTAGAACTTGCCTTTTAAGTCAAATGGCTACTCTTCCCTTGTATGGCACTGGTCACACATTATAATTTATTCTTGCCAATGGATTCCGAGTCACAAAATGTCCAAGTTAGGAGACAAAATTGAAAAATCTACCATTTGCTATTCAAATTGTGTCTTTATTTGTCTGCTCTTCTGTGCAACTAGGCCAAGCAGTCTTCTGATGCTGATTTCAGCAGCTGGGGAACATATTTCACTGTACATAAGAGAAGGCAGATTATGATGATATTTCTCATGTAACGGAAGACCTGGGAGTAGGTAATCTGGGGCTTCTTCTGAAGGAAACAGGCTCATTTGGTGGTTCCATAATACCCATCCTGCCATAGAGCTGCCAGGCTCAACCTACCTGCAGTTGTCTCTTGATGGTCTCAGGTGAGCTGTCCAAGCAGACAGGTAACAACAAGATCAAGGATGCCTGGCGACATGAGGAAAGAGAGATTCACAGAAATCTCCAGCAGACTTTGTCTTACAGTTCACCAGTCAACACTGTCGATGGCTGGCTGAGCTGCAAGAAAGCTTGGGAAAGGTAGTGTTTAGTTTGGTCTGTTGTTGGACACAGTCTCTGAGCGCAGGAATGAGGTGATGGTGTACAGGGCTTTGTAAAGTGAGCATTCAGACTTGAGCAGAATTTTAGAAACAAAAGTGTTCAAAGAAGTTATGAATCCCCTAGGAAGACTGAGGAATGTGATTGTTGCTTATTTTACAACTTTCATCAGTGTGTTCATTATTGCAAACTGTCTGAAACTGGGTCTGGTGACTACTGTTTGTTATGGTCAAGACTTTTCCTAGGATAAGATTTTTTTTTTTTTTGTTTTCAGTGTTGAGTATCAAATCAAGAGCCTCATCTGTACTAAGTGGACACTCTTCCAACTGACCTGTATCCTCAGCCCCAAGAACTTTTATCGATCTTTTCAAAACAAAAATAGCCGCCTCTTGCTGGGAAGAAAGGCTGGTTATGTCGGCCACCTCTGCAAGCCCATGGGTGTGAAGGAAAGGGAGTGACCTCTCGTGGAGGGTCTAAGGAAGACTTATCAGGGGGGATTTGTGAGAGGACGGTGAGGTGATGAGTTTTGTGCAGAGGAGCGCAAATGCTTCCTTAGTTAAAGAGTAGATGTGTC